>NW_028261385.1:34425474-34580474 GCF_051295495.1 Thamnophis sirtalis | reverse complement strand
CTTCTAAAGTAGCTCCGCTTCTGACAATATCCCCAAAACAACCACCATGGATAGGATAGTTTTTAAAAAAAGACCCAGAGATCATAAAATATCAAAAAGCTGAAAAATAGAACATAATTTTGGATGTGATTGTGCTTAGGGGCTCTTCTATTGGTGTCCATCAGGCTCTTTGACATTCCTGACTTTACTTGATCAATCAATCAATTTTTGGGTTAAAAAGTGAAACAGAGACTGGCATTCTACAAAGCAAAATCTGCAAACCATCAACCTTATTTTCAAGATTTCTTCTAAGTACCAAATATTCATTCTGATAATAAAGGTATGTGAATGGAGTCCAGTTTTCTATGGAAATATGCCTACTTATTCAGAAAAAAAAATAGGGGGGGGGGGAAATAGAGAGACAGTGGCTCAGTGGTTAAGACGCTGAACTTGTCAGCGCCAAGGTGTTGTTAGAGCCAAGGTGGCGCAGTGGTTAAATGCAGCACTGCAGGCTACTGCTAGATCAGCAGGTCAGCGGTTCAAATCTCACCGGCTCAGGGTTGACTCAGCCTTCCATCCTTCCGAGGTGGGTAAAATGAGGACCCAGATTGTTGGGGGCAATATGCTGACTCTCTGTAAACCGCTTAGAGAGGCCTGAAAGGCCTATGAAGCGGTATATAAGTCTACTGCTATTGCTATTGTCAATCAGAAGTTTAGCAGTTCAGCAGTTTGAATCCCTAGCACCGCACAATGGGGTGAGCTCCCGTTACTTGTCCCAGCTTCTGCCAACCTGATAATTTGAAAGCACGTTAAAAATGCAAGTAGAAAAATAGGGACCATTTTGGTGGGAAGGTAACAGCACTCCATGTGTTCGGCATTCAGTCATGCCGGACACATGACAATGGAGACATCTTCAGACAGCACTGGCTCTTTGGCTTAGAAATGGAGATAAGTACCGCTCCCCCTAGAGCTGGACACGACTAGCCGCAAGTGCGAGGGAACCTTTACCTTTACTTTTTATTCAGAAAAAAAGACAATGACAAGGTGACATGAAATAATCTGGAGACTTGTTGGGCAAAGTTACTCCAGTATGTTTCATAATTGGCTACAACCATCATACACCCCACCTTTCTATTCTGTGAGAACAACTGCAACGTATTTTCAAAAACTATAATTTTTAAAGTTAAGCTAACAAACCAAATCACATTATTTCATATTCATTTGCTTTTTGTAGGCAATTGGTATATTCTCAAGTAATCAGATACAGAATATTCATCCATAAATTGAAAGTAAAAGCCAAGGAGTTTAAGACAATTTTCTTTCAAGTAAAAATGGTAAAGCATGGTTTTCTCCAACATTGTGCCCTTTAGATAGTTTGGATTGAACCTCCCATAATTCTTAGTCCAATATGAAGACACAAGATTGTAAAAATATTTCTGATTAGTTCAATCTACTTAATTATTTAAGATATGGGTCTTTAGGTTACACGTACAATCAACTAATATCAACTTTTAACTTAACAATAGTCAAAATCAACTGTTTTATTTATAAACCTCCAGTTGGGAAATGCCAATAATTTGGAAATATCTTAATTTGTCAGCAAGTAGATCTGTATAAAATATATTGTGCTATGAGATCAATATGATTTATTGAAGTGTATTTGTCACTCTCCTATCAACATAAACACAATGCCTAATAAATTTCAGTATTTTTGAAGAGAACACTGAAATCTTGTAGGTTATAAAAATTAAGTAACTTATCCTTCTAATATATTCTATTCCCATCCCCCTCCCCCCTTCTAGCCATAAAAGTCAAAGTCATTCTTGACATATTTCAAGTCTAAATAAAAATTAGATCACAAACTGATATTATTCCTGTACAAACTGATGTAAAATATAGGTCTGCAGCAGAAATACATTCTTATGAATCATCATGTAAGGAAAAATATTCAGTGCTTTAAGAGTTGAAAATCTATCATTTAAATTTTAATCTTTCCTGAGAGACAGAAATCTGAAATCTGTCTGTCTTTTCTCCCCGTGAACTAAATATTTACAATATTCAGGAATAATTTTATAAGAAATAGAAATATAGTATCTGAAAAATGATTGAGGGCTAACTATTGTTTTACATATAATGGCTGTGTTTGTACACTAAACCAAAAAATGGCAATGTTTTTTTACACCATTCCATTTTTGCCAGTTTTTGGACACTGCCTGGACAAAAGCCCCTGCAGTTTTGTTGGCAAGATTTTTCAGAAATGGTTTGCCATTGCCTCCCTCCTAGCGGTCAGAGAAAGTGACTGGCACAAGGTCACTCAAATGACTTTGTGCCTAAAGTGGGTTAAAATTCATGGTCTCCTGATCTGTAGTCTAATGCCTTAATTACTACACCAAACTGGATCTCAGTCATATTTCATCCTTTGTTAATTCATTTGTACTCAGAAAATTTGAATAATTGAATAAACTATGGCTTAGTTAACTTTATATAAATGTATTAATTACATTATAAGGTAGTTATTTAATTATACGTTACAATTATAATATAAATATATTTCATGAACAAAGCCAATATAAAGCTTAGAACTGTATTTGCGATTGGGATGAGAATATTTCTTGGGATGTGTTGGCCTACAGTCATAGCTGAATTGTTGAGCATTTGTTTTAGACAACCAAGGCCCCACGTTTTGCTTCCATTATTTTTTTTTCAAAACTAGGTCCAAATTTTTTTTTTTTACAGAAAAATTATAATTATCATTAGCTTCATCATTATTTGGCCAAAGTGATGGCAAACTTTTTCGGCACTGAGTGCCGAAAAGGGAGCATGCACACTCGCCTGGGCTGCAACCTGGAAGAGGAGCTGCCCAGAACGCATGTGTGTGCCCGAAAATGAATTTCTGGTTTCTGGCGCGCACATGCACGCCGGCCAGCTAGTCTTCCGGGTTTCTGGTGCACATGCGCGCATGATGATCAGCTGACAGGCATGCATGCTCACGCAGCAAAATAGACACTCTTCCAGTTTCTGGTACTGCTGCACGTGCGAAGGCTAGCTAATTGTTGCAATCGCATGCACGCCAGAAACCCGGAAGAGGAATGGGCGCTGCCGCACATGCCAGGCAACATGGTTCTGTGTGCCACTTTGGGCACACATGCCATAGGTTCACCATCACGGACATAGGACATAGATAAACATGAAGTCATCAGAATAGGTTACATTGAAATTCCATTTTTAAGGCTTTCGGACAGGGAAAAAATACAGTAGGTGAAATAAAAGTTACATAATTAAGTCACTTATTTGGCATCAAAGAAGAAAAAACCCGCATGTCGCCGTTTTGATCTGGCAATATTCTGAGAACCCACAAAAATACTTCAAAAGTAATTTTTCTTGGGAAAAGCGTATCTTTTTTTAAAACATTTTTTTTTATTTTTACTAAACAAACCACACACACAAAAATAATCATCTTACATTACATCTTGTAGAAAGTGTGTCAGTTGGTTACAATTAGCTTTCGTGCATCTCTTCCAGAGTCATTACTTACATTCATATCGAATATCAAAGTTCTTGATGAGTCTTACTTTCAACATATCATAGTTCTCATTTAACTGAAATTGTTTTAATGTTCTTTTGCCTAGAATAATCCATAGTTAAAAAACACAACCACCTAATGGCATTTCAATAATTATTACAGAGTCATCCAATAGCCTTAAACCTTTATAACATATTCTAAACAAAAATTAGTTGACAAAATATCTAAGCCCTTTTCTCCCCTCAAATCACTGTTTACAATTTGTGTCCACGTTCCTTCTGTTATGGTGGTACATGTATGTATCATTAACTATATCCCTTATCCTTATCATTCCATTGTTGGTTGTTATAATTAATATTGGTTAACAAAAAATCCTTTACTGTTATATCTATTTTCTTCTCATCAAACCAACATTTATGTATACCTTATTGCCCTTATGGGAAAAGCCTATCTTTGGCTACCATCAGTGGACTGGACTAATGGCCTAGCTCAGTAAAAAAAAACTCCATATGTTTTCTGTGTTATCTTCTTTTATGATTTTGCTCCCATCCTTAAATTATTGGGATAGTTCCTCCACCTTACAGTATTTATTGCACCCCTGTGATTCAGCATTGTTGTCAGTGTTGAGGAGGCAAAATGTTTTTCAATGGAAATCACATGCCACTCTCCTATTAGCCAAATTTGCTTAGAAAGAGTCTAAAGGTGTAAATAAAATAGAAATAGATAATCATATGTTGGCATTGTGGTTTGGAAGCTCAGCTGGACCTCAGCTGAAATCCTATTTCTGACAGGGTTGCACCACGATAGAACTGAATCTGGAACATTTTAGTTGTTCTGGATTTAAGCCAAACATAATCCTGTTGTACCTGTTTCCCCTTCTCCACATGATCTGTACATCAGTGTGGAATTCAATTTTTTTTACTACCGATTCTGTGGGCATGGCTTGGTGGCATGGCATGGCTTGGTGGGTGTAGCTTGGTGGGCATGGCAGGGGAAGGATATTGAAAAATCTCCATTCCCACCCCACTCCAGAGGAAGGTTAGTGCAAAATCCCCATTTTCTCCTGGGACTCAGGAGGCAGAGAATAGATGGGGGCGGGCCAGTCAGAGGTGGTATTTACCGGTTCTCTGAACTACTCAAAATTCTCGCTACCAGTTCTCCAGAACTGGTCAGAACCTGCTGAATACCACATCTGCTATACATGTATACCAGTCCTCCAACTGGATCATCACAGCCTATTCCTTCCCTTTCTTCATGCTATGCATGAATTCAAATGTGGTAGAGCTAACTGGCTCACACCTTCCATATCTCACCAGCATCTTCACTCACCTGAGTTACCATGGCGTTGGCTAGTGACTCCACTATCTTTCACCTCAGAATAGCTCCGCCAGGAACACATAATGTTCTGAGTTCCTTTTTGAGCCAAACATCCTATGTTCCAGGTCTGTCTTCAGACAGAACGCACATAGTTTGACCTGTGTGTGAAACACCTAAAATTGACAATTTTGTGCATGTAATGATGTATGGACCATTTTGTACATATCTGAAAAGGAGCACTTCCCAAGCACTACTGCATAAAGGAATGGCGGGATCATAAGCCTATTGCTTCCTGTAACCTTTCTACTGAACAGGCAAGTAGCAACAACAGCCATGGTTTGTTTGTTTGTTTCTTCCTTCCTTCCTTCCTTCCTTCCTTCCTTCCTTCCTTCCTTCCTTCCTTCCTTCCTTCCTTCCTTCTTTCCTTCCTCTACTGAAGCCTCAGATAAAAGGTGTATGGCAGAAGGAGAATAAATAAAATATACAGTACAGAGATAATATCTTAACTTTATAATTTATTTCACTTCATTTTTCATCCCGACTTCGCTCATTTCCGTTGCTCACCCACTTTCAAAGTGCTTTCTCTGGCAGGTCTCCAAGGGCCCCTGCCTCAGAAAACTGTGCATCCCCATGACCCCTTTCTGTGCTATAACCCAATGTTAAGATTTGCAGTGCAAATAAATAAAGACTTGGAGTAGAGCAAGCTACATGACCAGTGGTGGGATTCAGCCAGTTCGCACCTATCCGGCAGAACCGGTTGTTAATTGTCTAAGCAGTTGGGAGAACCGGTCGCTGGAAGAAATCTCCTTTTGTTTTTTTCCACTTTGCAGGACTAATCCTGTAAGGAAGGCAGGAAGGAAACATTCTAGTGTTGTTTCTAGCATAATCTTTATTCCCCTGCTTACAGAAACTGCCTCTCTGGTTAACCCTTATTACATTGTAACAGCTAAGGTGAAGCACCAATTGACGTGAGTGATGTTGAGTTGGCCACACCCACCCAGTCACATGACCACTGAGCCCTGCCTACCCAGATGGTCATTAGGGCAGAGAACCAGTTGTTAAATTATTTGAATCCCACCCACAAACCAGGGAATTGTTTAATATTTAAATAACATTATGTATTAGATGCGTTATTTTTAACAGATATAATAGTGCAGACATGTAGCACAGAAAGTTTTAATATTTCTGTCACTCTTAATATTCCCCGTTTTATGGCCTTGTAGTGCACTTTTTCCTGGTGCAAACTCTGGATGATCAGAAAGAAAAGTACTAGTATGTACAGTAAAGTCAAAGGCAATGGAAGAAAAAAAAAGTGAAACAAAAGCCATTTGTTCTCCTGAGTTGAATTATAAGTTGTGCAATGATTTGGTTTTCTCTTCCTTTCCACCATCTGTCACTCCCTCCCTTTCTCCCTTCTGGTTCTTTGTAGATTATTGCCTGGCACTGCATTAAAAGATATTATTAGTCCAAAAGAGCAACTGTGGTCTTACACTAATATCTGTTCCAATGTACCTGACTGCATTGGAAATGTTGTAGTAGATTGGTATAGCAGAGAATAATGAACCGCTGCACCCCATTGAAATGTAATTACACAGCACTCTTGTTCTTAAACCTATAAGGTGAAAGAAAGATGAATAGTGAAAGTAAAAACCGCTGACCCTTCAAAGTTTAATTTATGTTATGCATTCCCTTGCCCTTCTGATAGGTTTTAGAAAGGTCATAATTTAGGGTATTTTGCTGTTGATAAATGATCTGTAAGTTTGTGTTCACATGCACCAATTGATTTGTTAGAGCCAAAATATTGTTTCTATAACAACCCGCAAGACGTAGAGAAGTAAACAGCAGGCAAATTGAAATCCAGGTGGGAGATGAAACAAAATGTGATCCTCGGTGGGACTGGGGTGGGGGTAGGGGAAGAGAAACAAGAAGACTTGGTGTCTCCTGGAAGAAGAAGTAAGTCAAAAGGCAGAGGCTATTTAATTTCCTTAGGATAACTTTGCACCGGTCGTGGCATTCCCGTAGGCATCTCAGCCTATTGGTGCAGATCCAGCTGATTGCAGTGATTTGGTGTTGTCCATGCCAAAACGACTTTGCAACTTGGAGAGCTCCCTAAGACGGCAAAGGGTGTTTGGGGCAATTTTCCCGCCTTTCTCGCCTTGGATGAGGCTCCTTGTTTCTGGGCCCAGTTGATGCATTATGCATCAGGGTTGCCTGCAACTGACAGCCCCTCAGCCAGCATCTACTTGAAAAGCAATGCTGCTAATCAAAGTCGACACATTTGAATGTCCAGACACACACACAGAGAAATTTACTAATCAAAAAGTGTATTTCCTAGGGCTGTCTCCAGAGAAATCCGCAGGAAGAAATTGGAATAATTTATTAGCTTACAAGTTTTCGTTGACAGTTAGCCCAAGGCTATTTATCTCTGTAATAGAGAACGTCTCCAATGTGGCAAAATTGACCAAATCAAACAGCTTTGATCAGAAAATGAATCTGGCAAGGCTGTCTGTCTGCTGGTCCCTGGGGAATGGCGGGAAACAAACAAAAAGATTTAACAAGTGGTCAATAGGAAAAAGAGGGGGAGAACATTTGCAGGCTGCAAACTCCAGGAGCTTGCAATTCTCTCTCATTCCCTCTCTCATTCCCTCTCTCTCTCTCTCTCTCTCTCTCTCTCTCTCTCTCTCTCTCTCTCTCTCTCTCTCTCTCTCTCACACACACACACACACACACACACAGAGAGAGAGAGAGAGAGAGAGAGAGAGAGAGAGAGAGAGAGAGAAACGAATTACCGAAGAAATAAATTATGTCTCTCATCATAATGTTTAAGTCAGTAGTTATGCATAATCGCAGTCATGCAGTCCAAACTGAGAAGCAATTCTTGGCTAAAGGGCACAAAGATAAATTGCTCTAGCCAGAGGGAGGGGGGAGCCCAAACTTCTGCTTTAAAGGAAAGAAATAAGAAGCTTTCCTTAGCACTAAGTCTCATCCAACACTTCATTTTTACAGCATTAAAATAAAACTGGCACTGTTTGCTCCAAATCCAGAAGAGGCATCAGAAATTAGGTGCAACTGGATGGTCTTTGGAGTTGTCATTTTAAATGTGATATGTGTATTTGAATGTTTTTCATTTTTACTTTGTTACATGGCTGGAGGAGTTGCTGTCATCCTACTTCATTCTCTTAGTTCAAATATGTCAATTATTTAGCTTCAAATTAATTAGGCAAGAATTAATGCATTGGGTAAGCACATTAAAAGTCAACACTAAATCCTTACAATTACATGTGCAACCTCTGGCAGAGAGCAATATTTGCTGAAACAGCATCTCCTGGTATTAAGGGGAAAAGTTGTCTTTTTGTGATCAGCATATACACTCTAGAAAAAGCAGATATCCTGCTTCCTGGCTCAGTTCAGGCAGTTCAGCTCTTGAAAATATCATTGGGATGGAAGTTAGTGAAATTAGTGAAAATAATTCTTACAAGGCTTTGGATTCCCCAGGACCACATGTGTCCACTTCCTTTAGTGGCTACTGACACATTGTTTCTCCTGATTTCCCTTTATTTAGATTCTTTTAATTGAACTAAATTAAGTGGAAAGCTAAAACATTACAAAGCAAAAGAACATTCTCAACAATGTCTTTATCTGTCGGAATATTTGGGAGCATCATGTAGACTCCAGAGGAATTCTTAGAAACTGAAAGGGAGTTAATAGAGCAGTGTGATTTTAGGGAAGGATGCCTAGAAAAAAAGATAAAAGTCAGCTGAGCATCCTGGGAAACTAGAGAAGGTTGGCAGGTCCCATCATGACAGCTATCTTGTCATATTGCACATAACATGCCTTCAAACTCCAAATATATGGTATTCACTGGACCAAAACAGATAATGATTCCTTTACTAGATTTTTAAAAAAATTGTAACTTTGATTATGGGCCAAAAATTCACAAATATTTTCAATAGTGGTGGTTCTAGCATGATGACATTATGGCTCACGGTAGTGCATTAGTACAGGTCAATGTCTCTCAACTTCAACAACTTTGAGATGCAAAGTCTTCAACTCTCCAAATTCCCCAGTCAGCATGTGTTGAGGTCCAGGCATCAAGTTGCTGAATATTTGAAAAACACTGGTGTAGCTAATAGAACATCTTATTCTGAAATATTGGGGAATCACATCTTAAGAGGCTTGTTGGAGCTCACTCAGGTAACAGTCACCAAAGAATAATTGTGCCCTTAAAACGCTTTGTTCACTAAAGTAGAGTTACACTCTTACCATGTGTTCATATGCAATACTTCTTGATAAGGTTGAATCGGGTGGGTTGATGAGGGTTTTACTACCAGTTCGCAACCTGCATGTGTGTGCACTGTTCAGTGTAAATTGTTCTTCGCCCATGCACAAAACAATTTACAGTGAACTGCGCATGCGCAGTCACTAAAATCCACCCAGCAGCAGCAAGGGAACTAATTCGGGAATGTGGCAGGCCAGGGTCAGTGTCGTTTCTGCGACCCAGGCCTGAATTCCACTACCAGTTTGGCTGAACCGGGCCAAACCGGGAGCAACCCACCTCTAAGTTGCATGGACATCGATTAACACCAAAATTAGCATTAGACTAGCAGTCAAGAAGTAAACAATATCCCAATAAAAGAACAGCCAAAGAAGCTAGCAGTAAACAACAGCCCAATTAAGAAATCACTAAGGCCACTTCCACCAACACTGAAAGGACAAGCTACTAGTATATGAGAGCAAACCTCACCTCCTTCTAGCACTGATGATGTTATCTAGTTCTGTAATAAAACATTTGCAAGAAAACAACCAAGCTAGAGAGCACTAAGGATCCCACAGTTTAACTGTGTCAGTTTAACCCTGAGCTACAAATATCCTCTTCTGTTTGCAAAGCAAACACTTTCTCCTGAAATATTGCACCTTGCCTATATAAGTGATATATTATACCTAATTTGTGTTGTTGCTTTCTCTGTGGCAACCAACTCCCATTGTAATTATGAGCTATTCATTCCCACAGTGCAAGCAGTTGTGACTCTTACTGAAGTGAGCTTCTTTAATCCAGCAGCTGAAACTTCTGAAGCAACTTTTATTTATTTGATTTGAAATCTGTCTGATAAACAAAGTTATATAGGAAAACCACAAAGTTAGCTGAAACATTGAAGTTGCCTAAAATATTTTTAAAAAGTGACAGAAACTGAGAGAGAAATCAGAAGTTTAGCTGCAATAAATAAATAGCAAATATATATATATATATATATATATATATATATATATATATATATATATATATATATATATATATATATATATATATATATATATAAAAAAAAAACGATGGCATCTGTGTGGAGCAAATAATGAACATCAAACTGATTACAAAAGAAAAGAACAACATAAGTATTCCTTTGGAAGGAGGATAACAACAACATCATCAGATCTTCCAGAATATCTATTTGGCAGATTAGGCCTCCTCCGATTAGGCCTCCTCCGATTAGGCCTCCTCCGAATTCCATCCGCCGGCCAGTATCGACTGGCGACTACCCGGAGGAGAGCCTTCTCTGTGGCTGCTCCGACCCTCTGGAACGAACTCCCCGTGGAGATTCGAACCCTCACCACCCTCCGGGCCTTCCGCAAAGCCCTTAAAACCTGGCTGTTCAGACAGGTCTGGGGCTGAAGAACTATTGCCCCCGTCTCGAATTGGTATGACTGTTGTGCATTTTAAATTATGTATTGTTTTATGTGTTGTTTTTAATTTTCTGTTTGTATCCCCCTTCCCTGGTTGAGTTGTGAGCCGCCCTGAGTCCCCTTCGGGGGAAAAGGGCGGCATATAAATAAAATCAACATTCAACATTCAACATTAACAGAGAAGTTAACTATCATCTGAAGTTGGAAGCTGTTCCCTTGGTTTTTTTCCCTACACCCCTCAACAGATCCTATGAAAAATGACACCTTTTTATTTTATGTTATCTACACCTAAAAGCAATTGACTTCTCAGACCTTTTGAGACTTTTAGTTGGTAAATAGGAATAATTGGAGCACACATTTTAAACTCTTTATAAGTGAGTGAAGAATTTTTGTTCATAGAAGATCTGAACATCATATTTTTGGAACTTCAGTGGTGACAGATTTTGCTTTAGGTTATAACACTGTTCACGCAAATGGGTATAACAGAAAATTATCACAGAGATACTTATCTGGAAGTATTTACTCAGGAATTATGGCATTCACATATTCCTGTTTGAGAGAGATGAAAGTTGTACTTACTATATATTTTTGCCATACTATTCTTTTGTATGAACCCAGATGATATATGTTTGTATGAAAGCTGACACCAAGAGAACTGTCTGGTATGAATAGTCAGTCTCCCATCCTAACTAATATATTTAGTTCTGGGCATCATGCTTCAGGAAAGATTCAGAGAAATTTTAAAAGGTCCCCAGAAGGACAATAAGGATGACCTGGCAACTAGAAATTAAGTTCTATGAAGAGAGATTGAGCTGGCATGTTTAGCCTTGAGAAAAGACAAGGGAACATTCTTCAAATACCTGAAAAGATGTCACACAGAAGAAGGTCAAGACCTGTTCTCTCTCCTTCCAGAGTGGAAAACACAGATTAACTTCCTGACACTAATAGCAGTTTGACAGTGGAACCAATTGCATTACCCGGAGAAGTAGTGGGCTCCCTTTCGTGGAATTGTTCATGCAGAGGCAAGAGAGATGGCCATCTGACTGGGATGCTTTGATTTGCATTTGTGCACTGAGTAGAGGGTTGGCTTTAGTGGCCTAAGTGGCTCCTTCCAATCTTATGCTAAATCATGGCTTTTGTTTCTTTCTTTAAATTTTTTTTAGGAAGACTATACTAACCAACAGACTATATTTTCAAAAAGTCATCTTAAACTGATGTCCAAGGAGATTAAATCCAGTTCCTCACCACTAGCAATAGCAGTTAGACTTATATACCGCTTCATAGGGCTTTCAGCCCTCTCTAAGCAGTTTACAGAGTCAGCATATTGCCCCCACAGTCTGGGTCCTCATTTCACCCATCTCGGAAGGATGGAAGGCTGAGTCAACCACTGTAGGGTCCAAATCCATTTATGCTGAATAGTGGAAAAATAAGAGAAAGGTCTGTGTGGAAGATGCAAATCAAAAAGTTGTCTGGAGTCAGAGGTGGTATTCAGCCAGTTCTGACCAGTTCTGGAGAACCGGTAGTGGAAATTTTGAGCATTTTGGAGAACCCGCAAGTAGGCTGGCATCACCCCCACTGCCTCCCACACTCCCAGCTGATGTTCTTTTGTTATCCTGAACAGGAGAACGGAGCTGGAAAGCAGGTTAGTGGGGTGGGGAGGGAATGGGGATTTTGCAGTAACCTTCCCTGCCACATCCACCAAGCCACGTCCACAGAACCAGTAGTAAATTTTTTGAATCCCACCACTGTCTGGAGTCCATGAGAGGATTGGAGAAGGCAGAAAGAAAGAAAGATTAAAAGCAGCATTGACAGTGAGTGTTAAGATTCCCTTCCAAAGTAGCCTCCATATGCCTTGAGTAGAGCTCTCTTTGCACTTTCTTGCCTTCTTCAGTTAGTCACAACTTTAGCTGGGAAAGAAGAGATGGGCAGGGATGTCTCTGGGGCAGAACAAACCAATCATTTTGACAAAAGCAGTATTGTGTTTTTTGCACCAGGCCCTGTCCTTTTGTACACATTTTGTGACAACACTCACATGTCCAAAAGAGATAAATTGTGTGGTATCGTGGCAGTTTGATTTTGTAATTTTGAATAAAAGCAAGATATTCAGACACCCACAGTATTGTAAAAAAAAAAAATTAAGATGCGGTCTATAGCAGGGTAATTAGAATTCTGCCATCTTGTAAATGTTGTGACTACCATCTTGATTTTTTAACTCTCTCTCCCCCATTGACACTGAATAATTTTATGAGAAGGCTAAGAATGAATGGAAGTGTGAATCTGTCTTAAGCACTTTTATATCATATCCAGTGGTGGGATTCAGCCAATTCACACCTATTCGGGAGAACCAGTTGTTAACTTTCTAAGTACTTCGGAGGACCAGTTGTTGGAAGAAATCTTTTGTTTTTTTCCACCTTACAGGGCTAATCCTGTAAGGAAGGCAAGAAAGAAACCTTCTGGTGTTGTTTCTAGCCTAATCTTTATTGACCTGCTTATAGAAACTGCCTCTCTGGTTAACCCTTATTGTAATATTGTAACAGCTAAAGTGAAGCTGCCATCGACCTGAGTGATGTTGAGTTGGCCATGTCCACACGGTGACATGATCACCAAGCCACGCCTGCCCAGCTGGTCATTAGGGCAGAGAACCAGTTGTTAAATTATTTGAATCCCACCACTGATCATATCTTATGTAACAATAAATGTGATATGCTGCCTTTTTCCTTTGAGGGAAGGTCTACATGTTTCCAAACTATTATTACAATTATACAACATCCTTCTTCTACCCAGTGTAATGATTTAGAACTTACGGTAAAATAGTATTTCTACTTAGGTTGGGAATTTTGGAAGCTGAAGTCTGAATTCCTTGAAGGGGAGGGGGATATGATCCAACAATTACTCTAGCTTTAATAATATTTACAGTTACTTTTGCATATTTCCGCATTATCAATAGATTGTTAAAATTAGGAGTGAATCAACATTAAGTTATTAGTTCTAATCAAGACAAATGGCCTCAGTCAGTAAAGAAAAATTGATAAGCGCTGTTGACTGTGTTGTTGCTATTTAGCAACTATGTATGAGACTCAGATATCAAATACTGAAATGATGATCCTGATATATAAATATAAGTATAGACCTATATAAAGTCCTGCTTATAGTAGCAATATCAATGGAATATTGGTAACACTGGTAACATTTAATGCTACATTGGTAGCATTAAATCTTTTTATCCCAAACTGGCTTTGTACTATTACTACTATCCAACATTTAACTAATGATGAGAACAAATTAACTGAAGCTCAGATCAGCCATGTGGAAAAAGTTATTTCTTGGGAATAGAAAATCTGCTTGTACTGGGAATTTTTTGCCCCAATTTATAGAGCCGTGATGGTGAACCTATGGCATGTGTGCCACAGGTGGCATGCAGAGCCCTCTCTGCAGGCACACAAGCTGTTGCCCCAGCTCAGCTTCACCATGCATGTGTGTGTGCCTCCCACCGGCCAGCTGGTTGTTGGGTCTCTGCCACACATGTGCAAGGGGACGGGGTGCACGTGCTGGGGTTGCATGGGCTTGTACAGTGGGCAGGGCATATGTGGGGGGCCATGCGTGCATGCACAGAGGTGGGGCACACAGGGGATCACACACATTATATTATGGGTGCATGCACGCTTTCAGCACTCAATGACGATTCAGCACATCATTGCTATAGAGGCAGAAGTTTCTCCTGTTACAGTAGACATCACAGTTAGGTGCTAAGTAATTCATAGATATTCTAAAAGATACACAACTTGTTGAATACCTTCTCCAATCTAGTGTACTTCTTAAGTATTGGCTTTCACCTCCTACAGTTCCCAAGTGTCATGGTCATCTGATGGGTTATATATCAAGAAAGCTGAATTAATCTATTACAAGTATTTAACTTCTAAATAGCGCTTCTAAGAGCCATGGTGGTACAATGGTTAGAATGCAGTACTGCAGGGCAATTTTGATGATCACTGGTTGCCAGCAGTTTGGCAATTTGACTCAAGGTTGACTCAGCCTTCCATCCTTCCAAGGTCAGTAAAATGGGGATCCAGATTGTTGGGAGCAATATGCGGATTCTGTAAACCTCTTAGAGAGGAAGTAAAACACAGTGTATTGTCAAAATCTGCCTTGTTCGGTTTTGATTTGAGATATGCTGAGTCAGCTATAGTGCTTGTAACCATTGTTGATGGGTTAGTAGTGCAACATGTCAACTATGCCACTTTGACTCATTCAACAACTTTAGCTAGAAACAAGCCATGTCTTAGCACAGTAAGAAATCATCCTGGCTGAAAGCCTTTAGAAATAATTTTATCTTGAGCCTATGAACTTAGAACACAACGTAGCTCTCTGTAATTTACAAAAGAAGGCGCCTAGTGCTAATTTATTTCTGCATCAGTTGGCACTAATTTATGTATATTCATTAGTTTTGTCACCTGGTTAAAGAAATGTTAGTCAATTGCATAAAGATTAATCAATCAACTAATCAACTCTACATACACTTGAATATGGATAGAAATTATAGTTTTGACTATTGAAACATTTGTGTTTTGGAATGATATATTGGGTGATATGTTTATATATGTTTTGAGGCATATTTTATAGCAAGTATAAGATACTACAACTTCATATTTTGAATTGCTGAATAGTTGAATAATTGGATAACAGTTAAAGGACACATTATGTCATGGCTCATGTAACTTTTGGAGTATTGAGTAAAACTAAAATATTAAAATAATAAAACAAATCATAATTGTCTGGATTCTCACATCATGCTAAGCTATAATCCATAGTCTATAAACTATGAAAGGTGGGGTTATATAAATGTATTAGCCATATTGCAATCTGAGCAGTGGTGGGTTCGGGATCATGTTGCGACCGATATGGTGCAACAGGGCCCGGCGTCCACCACATGAATGCATGCAGTGTGTGCGCACATGCACACATGGATCTTTACCTCTTGTGATGCCTCCGCGAGCCTCCGCGAAGCTCCAGCTGCTTGGTGGAACATTGCGCAGGAGCCGTGCGCTCCGTGCGGGTGTGTGGAAGTGCTGAAGAGCTCAAATACAGATAAGGAGCTCAGGTGGGCCATCCGGAGCACTGTACCATACTGGTACCCGGTGCTCCAGGCAGGCACCGGGCATACCGGGGCGTACCTCCTGAAACCCACCACTGAATCTGAGGAAGTCTTTGCTCAGAAGGAAGCCATTTTGAGTATATTAAATTGATTGCATTGGAGCCGGATTTGTTATCATGGACTTTCCCCCCATTTCTTTCCATTTTTTCAAACTTCTGAAATTGTTTTAAAACATAAATGTATATGTATAATTAATATATTTTTAAAAACAAGAACATGCACATTTTAAAAATCAATAGTCATGATAAGAAATGGCTCACAAATTGCTGTGGAAACAGACTGTAATGGCCTATGAGAGTGACCCTGAGAAACTAGGGAATCAGAAATTTGGGAAGTGCCAGCATGAAATTCGTACTTTCAAACTTTGGAGATTCTATTAATGTAGCTTTGCAATAAGGTAGAATTAGTTAATATGGTCTTTTTCCAATTTGGTCTACCTGGAAAGGCTGACAAAGAGTGACTCTCTTCTCCACTTGACATATTTAAAGTGAGGGTGGAATGGTGTAGCTTAGAAGTGTCAATCTCACAGCGTCACAGTGGCATCACATGACTAATTGGGACTCCCCCCTGGCTAACCCAGGTGTGGGTGTGGCCAGTATGTGACACATCTGGGCCACGGGTCACGAGTTTGACAGCCCTGATGTAACTCCATTCTGCAGGGTAGAATGACGTAGACTAGGTGATTCCCCCAGCTCCCTTTCCCATTGTAGTTTTCACCTTCTGTTTTATGAAGTCAGTGGGAATATGCCCTGTGATGATATAAGACTGGGAGAAGAATGAGTTACAAGGTGTCCAGGATTGTTTTAAGATGATTAGCTATATAAATGTTTTAAATGAAATAAATAGAAGTCTGTGGATTTTTATTCTTTTTTGACAGGTTTGTATTACTGTTAAAAAAAGTTTCTTCTAGTATGAGAAAAGCAAAGATGCCTCTTCTTCTAGAAGCATTTATTACCCAAAGCTTTTGAAAATGTTAACTTTTGATAAGGAATCTGCCTGAGCAAAAAGGGTACTATTTAATCAATTCAAACTGATTCATCTAACTAACTTAGTTAGTTCCATTCTGGTTTCACTCTAAGATAAGAGAAGTGGGAATAGGAATTCAATCTAAATGATGAAACATTGCAATACTAATGTTTAAACAGATGTTCTAAGCCAGGGATGAGATTTCTACTCAGTAATTTAGGGAAATAATAGTCTATAATGAACTATAACATAATTTGTTTGGTTTTGATCTAGATTCAATGAACTCAACCATTGAGGATTATAAAGTATGGTTCATGTTAGTATTTTGGCTGGGTCAGATACTGGCTTATTCAATAACAGTAGTTAAAGCAAAATATGATATGGCACAATGTACAAACACAGTCAAAACCCAGAACTATTGGAATGAATAACAACAGTGAAGTGAAATGGGAAAATGCATGTTGAAATAAATGTACAGTTATAAGGCAGAAATACCTCATCTGTTCTTGTCTCTGTTAAATACTTTTAGAATAATCTGACACAGTTCTGAGTTGCTAAGGAAAGTGGCGCTGCTTTCTCTTTAAGACTTTGATCATTAGTCTTACAATGACACCTAACTAACGAAATCACGGTCTGAAAATTCACTTTAGCTGGACTCTAAGACCTCAGGTCTCCTTTGACCTTAAACACTTTCCTCAATGCCATTAAATAAATTAAATGTTTAAATTACTTACATTAGCTTTAATTATATAAGTATAGAGTCAATGAGGAATAAATCTAGAATGGGGAGACTTTAATTTAAGTAACTAGCTTTAACTTTGAAGAGGATGAATGCTCTTGCTGAATGAGGAGCTTGCTGGTTTTCGATTGGTTAGCAGGCAAATTGATGTATTCTATGATGTGATGACCAAGTAAATCAGACTGGTAGTCAATTTGGTATATAGTAAACTAGTTATTTTCAGGTTACATAATAATAATAGTAAGAAGATAAAGATCTTTTAGTGTAACGGGCATTAAGGGCTTTTGGTGATGCAAATGATCATAAAACAAATAACAGTAAAACATATCAGACCTTAGAACAGTGTTTCTCAACCTTGGCGACTTTAAGTCCTATGGACTTCAACTCCCAGAATCCTGGAGTTGAAGTCCACAGGACATAAAGTTGCCAAGGTTGAGAAACACTGCCTTAGAATCTCTGTTTCTATCAGCGTAGTATTTATTTTAGATAAGGATCAGAATGCTGGGAAAAGACATGAGTAATTCAAAATGGGAGGGTTAGTATAAGCTTGGTATATAGTTACAGCATCAAGTTAGAACCTAGGCGACCATAAATTCTAGTAGTATACTTTAGGCATAAAACCAGCAGGGTGACCTTTGGCTAGTCAGTCTCTCTCAGCCTTAGAAAACAAGCAATGACAAACCATTTCCAAAACTCTTGCCAGGAAAACTACATGGACTATTTCAGGTTGTGTTCAGGAGTCAAGACTGACTTGAAAGCACACACGAAAAAAACCACCCTAAGATGGACACAAAACTCCACTGAAGGAGGCACTGTATACTGTATCTTTGTTTCCTTCATTTTTAGGTAGATCAGCTACACTTTTCTGCTTGTTTGTCACCACTATAGATACTACTGAGGCCATCCTTCTCCTATTCCCAGGCCATTGTAAGTGCAGCCAGTGCCTATGGTGTCCAAATGCATTTCAAAAGTGGTGTTTTCCAACCTGAATTGTCTTAAGCCTCTCAAAGTATCAGTAATGCTTCATTCCAATCTAGTGACACCACCACTTCCAAGTGGCTACAGTACTTGGCAGAGTTACCATTTCAGTACTACTGGTCAGTGACCCGTACAACCATTTCATACTTGGCTTCCAGGTAGCTCTCTTTTCAGCTGATCAGTGGATACCATTTTCCTATTACCTTGTGTGTTGATCCAGCTATTTTCTGTTAAATCAATAAACTTTCCTCGTTCCATGTTTTCCCACTCATTGTAGAACCTGATCACTCCCTTTAACCTTTACAACTCCCAGCAGATAGTCTTTCAGTTTCTGCCCAGATTGGGTTAAGCATCCTTAACTGGAATAGTTCTATTTTTCATTGTTTTTTGCAGTTTAAAAAAAATTAAAAGTGTGCAATATGGGCACAATGTCATCTTGGAGAAGAGGGAGGTGAGAAAGTTCTTCCCACATAGTAGCATCTTACAAGGATTGAGATGGTTGAATGGGATAAATGGAGTCATATTGGGGACAAAAGTGTTCCTTTGATCCTTTGAAAGTATATTCTTTTTCCTGCAATCATCTTTCATCCAGCTATGAAGATCCAATAAAGAAATTTTTTTAAGGGGGCTGCATCAGGATGAAGTGAGAGGATTCAGAAAAAGAAGCAGGGTATCATTCAGTTCAAACTTCTGAGAAGGCACATGAGAAGAATGGGGAGGACAAAGTTGTCCCCACAAGGATAAAGTGAGCAGTGGTCCACAGATACCAAATAGTCATCTTAATTTCACCTATGCATTGCTTCCCATTGTACTTATATTTCAAATGTAGAAACTGTTCATCTCCCTCACACAGGGACTTTCACAGAAAAGTATCCATTTGGCAACATACTTTTTATGAGAAGAAAAGTTACCATAAGTAGTTTAATTTACTGGATTCACTTGCAAACATCTGGACAAAAGAAGTGAGGAATGCAATCATAAAATATTAGAATATTCATAACTTAATAAAATCTAAAGAATAAAAGTTGTTTTATACATGTGGAATTAAAAACCTTATAATATGTAATAAATTCACCTGCACTTCTCTAACATTTGTTAAAAAGTATTAATTTAGCAGGTTTTGCTATCACACTTAGTTTTCTAACTTTCCATCATTTTTTCAAATATATCTTTAAGCCAGCAGTACATCATATACAGATCAGGTACTGACAGCAATATGGAAATGTAGTACAGTAGGTGACTAGGGCAATACTGTGCATGCATTAGGAATTTCAGACTATTTCAGCTGGAGAGCTCTCAATGAAATGCTTTGCTCAACTTTGTGCTTGTGGGAAACTGATTCTTCCATAGAAAATATAATAGTATTTTGTTATGTCTATGTCAGATTATGTCAGAGGTCACACTGACATTTCTAAGTTGTCCCCCTTTTTACTTGCTTTATCTATGTGAATGACAAAAAAGTGGCATCATGGAAAGAACTATCATGCTTTCATTATGAAAATGCATCCTACAGTAAGCTTTGGGATAAGTGCACACAAACCAAATAGCTCAGGCCAAAGGGAGAAGACAAAATAACAGAAGAGTTGAGAAATTAGAGCAAACAAGTATATTTCATGTATGATGCTCCTTCCATGATTGTCTGAACTATTACAGAGGTCCACTGTATAAGTTAAAGTCACTGTAGGGCGGTTCTAACTTGCATGACTAATATTTACTTAGCTGATTGCCAAAGGTCTCCGTGATCTTGGCAGCATTACAAGGTATGTATTTTTCACATAGGTGAACTGTTCTTGAACAACTTCTCCAACGATTTATGCACAAATGTGCTTGACTTTAGCCCCAGGCATGCATTGCCATACATTCCACAAACCTGGCTGTCCAAACACATAGACTTATTGTGGGGAAAAAAGAAAAAAAATAGATTTTTCATTTTAGTCTGTAGCAATTCCATTAGGTAATCATCAAAAGGAATTTAAGAACAAGTGGATGCTAAATTATTTTGATGGTTTGAAACTAAATGTAAGTCAATTTTACCACAGATAAATTATATATATATATATATATATATATATATATATATATATATATATATGTGTGTGTGTGTGTGTGTGTGTGTGTGTGTGTGTGTGTGTGTGTGTGTGTGTGTGTGTGTTTATTTGTGCTGATTTGTGCTGATGTGACACTAATATATATATATATATATATATATATATATATATATATATATATATATATATATATATATATATATATATATATATATCTGTGTGTGTGTGTGTGTGTGTGTGTGTGTGTGTGAGAGAGAGAGAGAGAGAGACAGAGAGAGACAGAGAGAGACAGAGACAGAGAGACAGAGAGACAGAGAGACAGAGAGAGACAGAGAGAGACAGAGAGAGAGAGAGGGAGAGAGAGAGAGAGAGAGAGAGAGAGAGAGAGAGAGAGAGAGAGTTTGTGTATGTGTAGAATGGACCTGAAATGCAAATTAAAACTAAACCATGTTATATGTGTATTAGTACCTTTCAAGGAACAATACTGAAAATTGATTGATTCGTAGCTTTCAAAAGACATCTTATTGTGTTCTCTTATTTTTCTGAAAGGCAAATTTACATTCTAATTAGATGAAATAATAAACACCATTAAACATATAATTTCATTCATCAGCACAAATTTGCTTTTGGAGGGGATCAATTTAGGTAGAACAATAAAACATCCATATTTAGATAAATACAAGGAAGAAATAGTAAATACCCTATAAAATAATAGTGCAATTAACAACTAGCAAGTGTGAAGAAAATAGTGATTCATCAATACGGTGTCCATTCTAGCAAAGTGAGGGCAGGAGAAGATTCAGACATAGTATATATTATTTTAATGCATGAATTCAAATCTGAAATAACTGAAATAGATACATAATATGGATTACCCAAGTAAGGAAGTTTTTTCTCACTATGGATCTTGCATAATTCATTTGCTATGCAAAAAAAAAAAAAGGGGGGGGCTCTCCAGGATGTTAAAACAGTGTTTGAATCTGGTTGTTGTCTGTTGAAATCTATTGTCCTTGTGTGGGAGAAATAATATTTTAATAATGTCAGCTGATTGATCACTAGCCAATCATAGCATTGCTCCACCTTCCCCTCAGGTTCCTCTCAAGGAATGTTTCAGGGATCGATCAGAGTTAGACCTATTGTATAAACACATCTCATAGGGTCATACACCATTGCTCTATTGCAGTTTAAACAAGAAAAAGTGTTGGGTTTACAGAACATAAAGGATTGGTATAAAACCATGAATTGTGGTCTGAATACAACATGAGGACAACTCTGGGATTCCTCTAGTGGTATGGTGCTTATTATAAAGGACAAAAGAGAAAAGGCTCTATGACCAAGTAAATAGTGTCACTGCTCAATCTTCTCCTCAGTAGAAGGTTAATTTCAAGTTCTTGGCCTTTCTCCTTATGATTGTCCACCTTTAAAATGGACTTGACAGGACTGTACTTAAAATAGAAAGCTATCTTTTCTAATATACAACTCCTGGAAAATCCACACCTAACAAGAACAAGAAAGAGGCTTGTATTGAACACCAGGATAGTTTGGTTCTCAAAGACAATTGCTCCTTTTCCCCCAGGATCATCACTGCTAAAACCCTAGCCTGCTTAAGCATTAACTAACAAATGTTTGGTTGAAGAACAAGACTATGCTATTCCAAAGGCTGAATCCCTTCATTTGATCTTGTAGAAGGCTAATTTCATCATTGTTATTGTTTTGAATTTTCTTTATCGACATCAGCCAGCAATATAAAATCTATTTTGTACATTTTGTTAAAGAAGGAACCTGAATCCTGCAACAGAAAATAGATCTCAGGGTGGAATTGTCTGTTCCCAATGCACTTTGCCTATGTGAAGACTAGCAGGAATAAATATTTAACAACAGAAAGCTGGATTGGGAAAAATATTTTATATTTTTCCAATATTTTAGTCTCAACCCTCTGTGATTATCTATAAAACAATGAGCTTTGTGTTAAACAAAATGAGGAATTTTAGGCATTTTCTTTACAGCGAAATACTGGAAAATGGAAAAACAATTATTTTACAACACTGGAGAGAAATGTTTCTGCCAAACTGTGAGGCTTAATGTCTATAAACACAGTGGGCTTGCAAAAATGAAATGGCAAATGAAGAGTATTGAAGGAAGGCTGCATAATGTGTAGTAATTACTGCCTAGTAACAAAGGAAGCATTTTACAGGCATTAGCTTATATCTTTTAACCCTCCCTCCCTCCCTCCCTTCCACCTTCCTCACAGCATCCTTTTTCATAAAGATTGTTCTGCAGAGACAGGGAGGAGTTTTATAAACTACAAAATGGTTGGTTGCTCACCAGATTACCTTTTTCTTCCATCATCTCCTCTGTTTGCCTTTGAAATCTACAATAAAGTGTATGATTTATAGAATATCCACAAGAGAATGAGACATTAATCTAAGTGGTCACCAAAGGAATAAAGATGTTGAACTAAAACAAAGAACATACAGTTTCTGTTCTAGATGGGAAATTTTAATTGATAGAAAATATGCGAAGAATTGAGAAATGAAAGATAGGAAGACAATAATTTGGTAAATAGTTGTGTCCAATCTGGCACCCTTCAGCCAAATTAGGAATAGAACTGGAAAAAACATTTAGCTCATATAGGTAGGGGTAGGAACTCTGGTGGATAGGATAGGAATTCTGGGGTGATGGTCTTCAACCCACCTGAAGGATATCAAGTTAGACAAGGCTGCTACTAAAAACAAATTATATCTGGAATTTGGGGGACACTTTATTAGACAGTCCTTTTTGGGAGATGAATTTAGATCCCAAGTTTACGTTTGGCTGAATTTAATGCCATTTATTGAATGTAAATGGCTCCAAATACTACAAGTAAAAGCACAGTATCAATAACTTTATTGAACCCACTTTTGAGAACTTTATGGATAGATGTTGAACATGCAGATTATTTTAAGATATAAAACTTGAAAACAAACAAACAAACAAACAACAACAACAAAGACATTTGGTTCACTAATACAATCTAGTTGTCTAGGGCAGTATTTTTCAGTCTTGGCAACTTTTAGATGTCTGGACTTCAACTTCCAGAATTCTGGAGTTGAAGACCATACATCTTAGAAAGTTGCAAAGTTTGAGAAATGCTGTTCTAGACCTATCTGCATGATGCTCAGGAAATTTGTTTTGCCATTATGCATAACCCATGAGACTCCTCCCCAAAATTGGATGCTTATAAATCTTCAGAGGTGCGATGATCAACCATTTCAAGAGCAATATAATGATGCACAACAAAGCTGAATGAGCTCATTTGGGTGCCTTTGGCAAGAGCTGGCTCATTACTGTCTCTAATGTAGATTGGAAGACATCTGATATGAAGTTCATAATTGAAATGTTATGAGAACTTCAACATATGGATACTTCACATCCACTTAATTACCAGTTTAGTAATAATTTTATGTAATGAGGAATTATTAATAATACGTGAAAAACTAAATTGACGTAATCACCCCAAAACCATAATATGACACTTGCATTATAAAGGATGATATAATTCCAGGTACTTTTTAACCCCCCCCCCATAAATATGTACAATTAATATTTTAATAAAATATTTTATTTTAAAACTAGTAATGAATAAATATATCAATTTATAAAAGAGAAGAGACAAAGATTTGCTCAATGTCAAAATATTTTCATGATAGGAATTAATTATCAGGATGTGAAAAATCTGAATTAGAGAGAATAGACAAGCTGGAAAGCTAAAACTCAGAGATGTGACATACAATTCAATACAACAGCAGAGTTGGAAGGGACCTTGGAGGTCTTCTAATCCAACCCCCTGTCTAGGCAGGAAACCCTACACCGTTCCAGACAAATGGCTACCCAACATCTTCTTAAAGACTTCCAGTGTTGGGGTATTCACAACTTCTGGAGGCAAGCTGTTCCACTGATTAATTGTTCTAACTGTCAGGAAATTTCTCCTCAGTTCTAAGTTGCTTCTCTCCTTGATTAGTTTCCATCCATTGCTTCGTGTTCTACCCTCAGGTGCCTTGGAGAATAGTTTGACTCCCTCTTCTTTGTGGCAACCCCTGAGATATTGGAACACTGCTATCATGTTTTCCCTAGTCCTTATTTTCATTAAATAGACATACCCAGTTCCTGCAACCGTTCTTCATATATTTTAGTCTCCTGTCCCCTAATCATCTTTGTTGCTCTTCTCTGCATTCTTTCGAAAGTCTCCACATCTTTTCTACATCGTGGTGACCAAAACTGAATGCAGTATTCGAAGTGTGGCCTTACTAAGGCATTATAAGGTATTAACACTTCACGTGATCTTGATTCTATCCCTCTGTTTATGTAGCCTAGAACTGTGTTGGCTTTTTTGGCAGCTGCTGCACCCTGTGGCTCATATTTAAATGGTTGTCCATTAGGACTCCAAGATCCCTCTCACAGTTACTACTATTGAGCAAGGTCCCACCTATACTGTACCTGTGCATTTCATTTTTCTTGCCTAAATGTAGAACCTTACTCTTTTCACCATTGAATTTCATTTTATTACATAGTGCCCAATGTTCAAGTTTGTCAAGATCCTTTTGTATCTTAAGCCTGTCTTCTGGAGTGTTGGTTACATCTGGGAAGTTTGTTTACTGTCATTTTATGTTAGGGCACTGCAAATCCAAAGATTGTTATCAATACCAAGAACACTCTTGCTTCATTCTATGTGTGACAAGATTTTGTGCATTTGCATCTATCATGGCTCTGCCTTAAAAAAAATATGTAGATATGCATCTTCCCAAACTGCTGCTTTCCTCTATCTACCCCTGTGTGGCTGTACCCCTAAAATAGTTGCAGATGGGAAGATGGATCAATTTTGACCAGTGATTTTTTTAAAAAGTAGCTAAAGCAAAATTACAAATGATGAATTGAGTTATGCTAGTTGACCGAAAGCTTTGCTTTCTAGGCAAGCTGTAGATTCCATGTTGTGTCAGATGTTGTGTGTATATTAGGGGTGTGTGTGTTAATGCTAACAGATACTTTGAAGAATGAGTTGTGTGCTTATGGAATCAGTGACTGGAAAATAAGCACCATGTCCTATATATGGCTAAGTTTGTAGGGCTACTTTTCATTGCCTTACTACTAGTTTATCTCTTGCAATAACTTTAGTAAATGTCTTTGATTTAACCACTTGTATAAAGCTGGCCTTTGTTTTCTCCAGTATAGTAAACAAAAGGATTTTTAAATGAAAAGAAATGGATAATGAATTATGATAAAGAATGCAATGACATCTTATTGTAATCTAAGAAAAAAAGAAAAAGAAAACCAGAGAAATATGCTCCTAGCAAATGTATTTAGCACCATAGCTTATTTTTTCTGAAACAAACTAAACAGCAAAAATGTTTATTTTATATATGATGTGGCTGGGCAAGAGCGAGATTCATTTATCTTCATTTTTGTACTTTAAAATCCACACACTTTAGTTCACAGTGAAGCACTAAGCTGAATATTAATCATTTTTCCATTGTGATCTGCATTAAATTTAGACTGAATGTGCCCCCGTTAATATTCTCTTGTTTTAATTCCAAGCCAAACTGGAATAGCTCAAGCTTACAGAAACCTTTCCATATGGAGTAGTACCAATTTAGAAAATTTCTTTGCTTTGTAAATAAGGAATGTTTCTCATTTCAGAATGTGCACAAGTTAAGGACTGAATGAGAACACCAGTCTTTAAAGGCAATGTGCTGCAGTGGCTACTGTAGCATATTGGATTCAAATATAGGAAATCCAAGTTAATTTTTGAAACTCAGTAATTAATCCAGCTTTCTCTAGCTTGTTGAGCTTTATTTCTCATCATCCCAAAGTTTCCATAGTGCTGTTACTTTCAGATATATTAGATGTAAAATAATTGAGGACCATATCTATAGTAAGGTATGAATATGTTTGTCTGGAAAATAGCAGCAAAATTGACATATGGTATTTTTATAGTATAAGACACACTTTTTTCCCTCATGAAAGAGGCTGAAATTTGGGTGCGTCTTCTTATACTCCGAATGTAGCCCTGCCCAGCCGCCGGTCCCTACCCTTCAGCTTCCATGCCTCCTCTTCCTGGCTGCAGAGATTGCCACCGACAATGGCTTGTATTATTGGGCTCTGCGGGTTGCGTTTTCAGCCTCCAAATGCTTGATGCGTGGTACCCAAAATGGCTACCCGGAACAGCTGCTGCCTTCTCTTACCCCTTCCCCACTTTGCCTGCTTTAGTCACTAGAGCTCCCTCCGAGGATCAACTGTGCTTTTGAGGCTGTTTTTTACCCCATACACGAGCTAAGTGATCTTCCGTGCTTTGCCTGCTTTTCTAATTGCTGCTCCCTCCAACAATCAGCTGTGCTTTAGAAGCACACCCACAATAATCCCCAGGCTTAAAACCAGCGACCGAACTAACGTGCTGAACAGTGGTGGGTTTCAAAATTTTTAGAACCTATTCTATAGGTGTGGCCTGTTTTGTGGGAGTGGCTCGATGGTCATGTGACTGAATGGGCATGGCCAAGTTGGAAAATTTGCTGAAACTCACTTAACAACGCTCTTGCTTAGCAACCAAAATTTTGGGCTCAATTGTGATCATAAGTTTCCTTCCTTCCTCCTTCCTTCCTTCCTTCCTCCCTCCCTCCCTCCCTCCCTCCCTCCCTCCCTTCCTTCTTGTCCCTCTCTCCCCCACTTATTTTCTTTCTTTCTCTTCCTTCCTTCCTTCTTTCTTATCTCTCTCCAACTTTCTTTTTCTTTCTCATTCTCTCTCTCTCTCTCTCTCTCTCTCTCTCTCACACACACACACACACACACACACACACACACACACACACACACACACACCATTTCCCTCATGTCTGCCACTGACAGCTCTCAAAGAGAAGGAAGGACTCCTGCCTTGGGAAGGGGTTGGACAGACTACCTCCATGTTCCCTTGCATCCCTCTATGTTCTCTGTCCCATTTAGTCACAAACAGCCCCATTCACTTTAAAGTTGGTCGCAAACTTCACTTACCCTGCGCACGCCCTGGTCCTACCCAAGGAGGCGAGCTGTGGGGTGGGGGAAAGGGGGGAGTATGTGGCTCTATGTCTCTTGATCTTCTTCTCCGCCTCGGTTCTGCGGGCGAGAGGTGCTGCTGCTGAGGTGGCACCATGGTGATGGCGGCAGCAGGGGAGTCGGGGTGCTGTCCACCGAGCAGCGCAACCCATAGCTAGCCCAAGAGCAGTAGCTGCCGCTGCCACCAGCCACCCCACATTACCATCACTCGCTACCACTCACACCGGAGGCTGGCCACACAGAGGGGGCATGGCGGCAGCGACAGCAGTCCAACAAAAAATTATTTCATGTCTCCTGTGCCTGACTTCTGGAGATATGATTAGGATGGCCTTCCCAGTATCACTCGGTTATGCTTTTATACAGTGTCTACAAAAAACACATTTTGAAGGCAGTTCTAAATCAAATAGTCACAGAATCCTTTTTAAGCTAGTATTTAAACTGTTAAACAAATCTGAAGTACTGAAACTAAGTAGATCTCAATATAAAGAAACAGTCCATGGCAAAAATTTGTAGAGTATTCTGGAATCATTTTATATACAGATGGAACAACAGAGATTTAGAAACATATCTGGACTAATGTCAGAACTTTCAGTAACTTTAGCCAGTCGAGATACATCTACATCTATATAAAATTGTCAACCAATCTTCAAAGATATGGCAGTGTACAAAGCAGCATGTTTTATTAGAATGGGACATTTGGTATGGAAACACCAAAGTTAAACTACCTCTATTACATCAGAATAGTAGTTTGATTATTAACATTAGCTAGCAAAAGCTGCTCTGTGCTATGGAGGATTTTTCTTGCATTTCCCAGGGAAAAGAAAGGATCAAGAATATTCCAAACTTAGAGAGATAGATAGAATAGAATAAAAAAGTTAGAAGGGAACTTGGAGGTCTTCTAGTCCAACCCCCTGCTCAGGGACGAAACCTTATACCATTTCAGAAAAATGGTTGTTCAATTTCTTCTTTAATACAATACAATACAATACAATACAATACAATACAATACAATACATTACAGTACAGTACAGTACAGTACAGTACAGTACAGTACAATACAATACAATACAATACAATACAATACAATACAATACAATAGCAGAGTTGGAAGGGACCTGGGAGGTCTTCTAGTCCAACCCCATGCCTAGGCAAGAAACCCTATACCATTCCAGACAAATAGCTATCCAACATCTTCTTAAAGACTTCCAGTGTTGGAGCATTCACAACTTCTGGAGGCAAGTTGTTCCACTGATTAATTGTTTTAACTGTCAGGAAATTTCTCCTCAGTTCTAAGTTGCTTCTCTCCTTGATTAGTTTCCACCCATTGCTTCTTGTTCTGCCCTCAGGTGCCTTGGAGAATAGTTTGACTCCCTCTTCTTTGTGGCAACCCCTGAGATATTGGAACATATCATGTTTCCCCTAGTCTTTCTTTTCATTAAACTAGACATACCCAGTTCCTGCAACCATTCTTCATATGTTTTAGTCTCCAATCCCCTAATCATCTTTGTTGCTCTTCTCTGCATTCTTTCTAGAGTCTCCACATCTTTTTTACATTGTGCCGACCAAAACTGAATTAAAACGTCCAATGTTGGAGCATTCAGAATTTCTGGAGGCAAGTTGTTCCACTGATTAATTGTTCTGTCAGGAAATTCCTCCTTAGTTCTAGGTTGCTTCTCTCCTTGATTAGTTTCCCTCCATTGCTTCTCGTCCTGCCTTCAGGTCATTTGGATAATAGCTTGACTTCCCTCTTCTTTGTGGCAATCTCTGAGAACACTGCTATCATGTCACCCCTGGTCCTTCTTTTCATTAAACTAGACATACCCAGTTCCTGCACCCGTTCTTCATATGTTTTAGCCTCCAATCCCCTAATCATCTTTGTTGTGTAGATTTCCACATCTGGAACATTTGTTTATTTCATATAAGATTTTTGATAATTATAGATGGGAAAGCTTATAACTAGTTTAGACCCACCATGTAAAGGGGAGAACTTAATGGGGCTTTTTAAAACTGATGTTTCAATATCTAGCTGGATTCTTATGTTTAACATTAGATTTATTTAACATTTAGATTTTTTTTCTTTTTTCTTTTTTTATATAAGATTTTTTTCCTGTTCATTGTTCGTGTTTTTTTTTTGGTTTTTTGGTTTGTATATTATTTTTGTTGATAAAAGAAAATAAGCATGTTAAATAAATGCACATCACCTTTCAGAAGACCTCGAGCACCAGACTTTAGCAGGATAGCTGAATCACTTCTAACAGCACTCCTGTGTTGTCTAGAGCTAGTTTCAAGTCATTGATCTTCATGCAATCCATTACCAGGATGAGAATAATTTATTGATCCTCATCAAGTCTTTTCCAATTCTTTGATTTAGCACCCACGTAACTTCATTTAATTTTGATAAAAAGAAGATACAGAATTGATTTATGGGTTGATACCACACCTTCATATGACCTCACTCAGTCTGTTTTGAAGAATGTGGAAAATGACTTTCACTTTAGAGGAAGTCAATGCACAGGTGTCACCACAGAATCAAAGGATGTTCCTCCTGATCTACTTTCTGGAATTGCCCATTCAAATAGGAGCAAAAACCAGCTCAGAAGGTCTACGTGGAAGAATTAGTATAATTAGAATTAGAATGATTAGTATTTAGTATTAGAACGTTTCTACAAGGGCACCAGAATTGTTCTTCAATCTCTCTTCTGGAAATGCCAATTTTCATAACAAAACCCAACTGGAATTGTTTTCATTCCATCACATGGTAGTGGTCTAAATGGAAAAAAATATCCTTACGATGGGTACATAAGTTAACCCAAATAAGGGAATAAAGGGGAAGCTTTCCAAACATTTAGGAGTTTTCTCAACATTATTTTAGCTTTCTTGTCCTCAAGTGTAGGCTAAAATATGACAGCTATCTGGAGGAGCTTAAGGTATTTAAACCAGAGTAAAAACAACAGCAACAAAATGAGTTTTAGCTTTGTGTCTTTAAATAGGTCTGATGAAACTGTAGGTCATTTTTATGGAGAAGGCTTAAGCAAAAGATAGTCATGCTATTGACTATTAAAATTCAGGGAGAACTACTTGTTCCCAGAGAGTGGAATGAAAATCACTTTTTACTATTGATTTCATGACCTCCTACTGAAAGCAACCAAACCAACTGTAAAGACAGAACATGTACTTTAAGAAGAAGTTGCTTCTTTTTCATTCTTCATTTCTTTTAATGAACTTCAAAGTTGTGAAATCAGCATTGCAGATGTATGGGGAAGTGGAATGGCAAACAAGAAAATATAAGGCTAGGGTGAATCGAAAAGGCCTTGTCAAAAATCAGGATTCTGGGAGCACCTTTTCAGGCTAACAACTTTCATTAAAAGGCATAAGCTTTTGTGAGCTTCAGCTCATTTCATCAGATGCAGTGAAGTGACTAGATTGATGTAAGATTTAAATTGGGATGAGGCAGCCCCCATCAGTCTAGTCACTCCATTGCATCTGATGAAGTGAGCTGTAGCTCACAAAAGTTTATGCCTTTTAATACAAGTTGTTAGCTAAATCTAAAAGTGCTTCCAGACTCCTTGTGATATTGGGCTGCCATAGATTAATACAGCCTTCTTCTTACAAGTCCTTGCCAATATATACACACATGTCCATACACATTCACACACACTCACAGTCAGAGGACACTGACAGGGGGGAGAAAGGGGGTGAATTTTAGTTAGCTAAGGATATGAGAATCTAATAAGATGAGAATTAACATTGTTCTTTAATTGTTGGTTTTCTTGTAATGCAAACATGTGTTGCATTGGAAATGAATATTGATAATTCGGTATCATTTAATCGAAACCAAACATTGGCTTAGATTAAATGATAATTGGTTTAATGCAGAGGTATCAAACTAGCATTGTCACGGCGTCATCATGTGACATATGGTGACTTTTTCCCCTTTCGCTAAACCAGACGTGGGTGTGGCCAGTGTATGAGGCATTAGGGCCAAGAGTTTGGTTTAATGGCTACATATGAGTCTAGGGAGGGTTCTGGTTAAAGCAGAAAGTGGTAGAAGAACACACTTACTGTGAATCCTGCCCACAACTTGAATTCCCCATATTTTTTCCCCAATCTGCCTAGTCAGCAGCAGTGTTCTGGGGGTAACAGAAACAATTATTATAAGACACTTATAATCCTACAGTTTAGTTCTTTGTTTTGTTTACTAGCCTTAAGCAAAACAGAGATGGAAAAAAAGACTAGTCAGCTCCATTCTATACATGCCTACACTCAGGTAAATATGATTAAGGTCAGAAGTGTTTATTTTCTATTAAACATGCATGCTTCAATTTTAAGATCAGCAGGATTGGGACAACAATGTTACATTTCTTCTGTGGCAGCGGAAATCATAGTTTTGTGACTTTTTAAATATTTGCATATAAGTTTTATTATTATGCATTGGTTTTCTTACTCTGGTCAAAGCTTAGCAACACAGGAATTGTTCATAATTTATGTTGTTTTCGTAATGTAGTCCTAGATACATTTAGTGAGAAACAAACACTACGGTTTAATGGAGCCTGTACTCGACTACCAAATATGCTTGCTAATTTTCTGTCAAATTAGAAACCTATAGAAGGGAAAAAAAGGAAGAAAGTTAGTCTATCCCAAGATGCACATTTGCCTCTATCTGATGCTCCGTGACCATTGCAGACTGATTGGAGGAGATCACAGGGTGTGAAGAATGTGAGCAAAGTTAAACTTAACTCAATGTGAGGGCTAATAAGGAGATAATATATGAGTAGATCAAAGTGTCATGGGTGACACTCCAGATGACAATTCAAAAAACACTTAAAGCTGCATTGAGAAGCAAAGTACTAGAGCATTTGGCCATGTGAATAAAATAAGTTTAACATGCTTCTATAAGATATGCTTTGAAATGGCAAAAAAAAAGTATCACTATTTGGGTATTACGGGTAGCAGGCTGCTGCTACAATTCTTATTCAACTGGCCTTACCTGTATCATCTCTATATCTGTATCATCTATATCTATACATATCATCAATCTATCATTCTGTATCACTCTTGTATCCTTGTCTCCCATAGATAAACAATATCTGATATCAATATTGAAACTGAATCCCTTTGCAGTAACAATGACATGCCAGAGGCCCAGGTTCAGCAAAAAATAAAACATGTGTCAACAGATGAAGAAATCACACACCCATATACATCAGGGGTGGGTTGCTGCTGGTTTTGCTACTGGTTCACAACCCACGTGTGAGCCAGATGTTCTGTCCAATGGAAATTGTTTTTCACGCATGCTCAGAACAATTTACAGTGAACTGCGCACACGCAGTCACAAAAACCAAAATGGTGGCAGCCCAGCGGCGGCAAGGGAACCAGTTCGGGGGCATTGCAGGCATGGGTCACTGCCAGTTCTGTGACCCAGGCCTGAATTCCCCTACCAGTTTGGCCGAATTGGCCGAACTGGCAGCAACCTACCTTGATGTACATTTAATATGCCATATAATCAAATATCTTTAAACATATCTTTTGGGTTCTGTTCAGCTCCTGATATGTTTCATCATACTAGGCAACAACTGATGGAAGGTATTTCCTATATCATTGTATACGTGAATGACAGGTTTCAAACATTAAATTTAAGAAAAGCAAAGTTCTTTTAAAGTTTAATGAATACTGTAATTCATAAGTAGTAACAAATATCTTTTTGTTTTTTTCTTAAAAATCATTCACAGTCTTGGTGTCCACCTTATAAATATGAGGGGCTTACTTTGAATTATTTTTAATGACAAAAGTAAAAATGAAGTATAAAAATGTACTGGAAGCAATTATATATACTTTGGCATTATTTTCAATTAAATAAATTCTCTTGTGGATGGATATTCCCATCAACCTCTTGGATGCCACCTAAAGACCTCGTTTCCCTTCAATTTGAATAATATTGCAAAATACCTATTTTTGAAATTTAGGTTAGGCAAAGCTTAGTTTGTACAATATTTATGTATTGCATCCCTTTTTTAAAAAAAATCACAATCAGCTGCTTTAAAATACATTAGATAATTCAATAAAACACACACACAAAATCATCACAGAATTTCCCAAAAAGCATACCTCTAGCAGCCTAATTAAAAGTGAAGTTTTTATTTCTTGCTGGGCGCCTTTCTTTAATTTGGCAAGCACAACCCTTGTCTTTGTCATCAGTAGCTTCATTATGCAGGAAACTTCAGTGAAGGTCAACTGAACAGAATAAAGGGGAAAAGCAAGGTACTCGTATTTCAAGACAGAGATGAGCTTTAAAACCAGGTGTCCCCAATTGTATGAGATGGCAAATAATACCCTTGCATTTGAGATTATTGGTTTGTGTAATTCCTGTAGTTTATAGGATCTGGTTTATTGCCCTGTGAAATGAGGACAGAAAAGCATGGTATTTTTTTGTCTCTAAATGTCCAAGTACTCACATGGTAAAACTTTGTTTTCTCACAATAGTGTTCATCCTTAATTCAGTAGAGCATCTCCCCCAAATAAAAGGTTCCCCCCCATTATTAACAACTACATATCACATACGTCTCATACACTGGACTTACTTACATGATCTAGCTCCAACTTATTGATGTCCTAAAATGTAATTGTTTGATTGACATAAGCTAGGCAACAATGGCTGTGAACTACATTAAATGCTTAGGAATATGTTGTGCCTTCTGTTATAATATAAAATCCATCTATTCTGGTTGATAGGTTTTAACCTCACACAGAATACTTTAAACTCCATTTGGACTTGTGCCTACAATCACCTTAGCAAAGTCTCTTAAGTAACTGCGCACAGCCTAATTAGTATGCATTATCAATTAACAAACTTAATAGCCGGCAGATTGATTAGATCCTCTGTTGCAGGGGCAGAGCTGAAGCGCAACAGAATGAAAAATCATTGCACGCATTCACTGCTGCTTTGTTATTTTCTCAGGTCTCCTTCTCCTCCTCTACATTCCTTTAATTAATGCATACATATGGTTCTGAATATATTGTAAACCAGAGCTGGTTCAAACTCTTAATAACAGTCACTTGCAACAAGCGAAAGAGAGAAAAAAAATGCTCAGCAGGTTTCCATCCACATTTTCCTGGTAAGATTGAGAACAAGCCCAACCTGGAATCCACACTGTGCCTTGGACATTAATACAATCGAGCGAGTCCAGAGGTATTCAACGCCTCTTCTGTTCACAATAGAATACCTTATGTCACCAGGCTTGAAATTTTGGGCTTGGACAACCTAGAATTACGCTGCCTATGATCTGACTTAAGTGTAGTACCCAAAATCCTACAATGTCCTACATGTCAATGACTACTTCAGCTTCAACCTCAATAATACACGGGAAAACAATAGATACAATCTCAAAGTAAACAGCTCCAAACTTGATTGCAGAAAATATGACTTCAGCAATAGAGTGATCAATGCCTGGAATTCACTACCCGACTCTGTTGTTACATCCCCAAACCCTCATAACTTTAACCTTAGACTGCCTACTCTAGACCTCACCCCATTCCTAAGAGGTCTGTAAGGGGGCGTGCATAAGCACACCAGTGTGCCTACCGTCCCTGTCCTACTGTCCCCATTTATCCGTACCCATTTCCTGTGTTCATGTCCATGTTTATATTTATACCTGTTAGCTCATACATGTTTGACAAACTAAATACAATAAATAAATAAATAAACCTACCACCTGGTTCTGATGAATGACTACAGAATATGCAAGCAAGCAAACACCATGGAGTATGAAGTTCTGCCTTTGAAGCGATGAGGATTTTCAATAGTTTGTTCATGGTAATTGGCAGAAATTGTTGCTTTCGGCACCTTAAAGACAGCAGAAAAAGACCTGATTCATATCGCATCATAACATGGTTTGTTTAGTTTTTGCATAGCATGCAATGAGAGTCTGACCATTGTGATTCATAAACTATGACTTCTGATTTTGCAAGTCATGTGAACTTAGTCAGTTGTAGCTTGTTTAGTGAATAAAACATAATACAAAATATGAACCAAATCAGTATGTTGCATTTCTTAAACTTTCTTGTATTTTTATGACCTTGAAAATTGGAATAAAAGCTGAGGAAAAAATTAAGGAAAAAAAATACCCGCCTTGACTCTTTTTTTTTGTAAAAATTAAGCTATTTTGTGGCCATCATAAAATATTTTAGCTTCAAACCAGGTTTGTCTGGAATGAGCTGTGATTACTTTAAAATGACACATGTATGAAGATGTCATCCCATAAATGCCTAATTATGGACTTGTTTCATGGTTTTTGAAGCACAATGTAAGTTGAGCAGCTGCCTGATAAAACTCATGCTTCATTGGAAGAAACTTCGATTCCTATTATTCTAAATAAATTCTTGTTACTTCAATTCCCCAAATATAGATTGGATAGAGCTTGCAGAACAAAAGGTATCTTCCATATGTTATCTTGCTGCTTTTTATGACAAAACATGACTAACATGTTTTAGAATAGATGTTAACATATTAATATTAGTTTCTGTTGTGATTATCATCAGTAGTAATGCAAACTTTTATTTATATCTTTTTTTTTCTGGGCCAAACCAGTTTTTTTCTAGAAATGTTATACCACCAATAGGACCACCCTTGTTCTATCCCTGCCTACCTGGCATTCATTTGGTGAAATGAAATGGCATTCGCTTGGTTGAATTTCCATCTTTTACATGCTGCTCCTTTTCTGAAGATCTTCCAAATAACATAAAATGCTAGTACAGAAGCATAAAAGCAAGAAAGCCCCGATGTTTCATCATTTGAGAAGCAGAATCTTCAAGTCTGAATGTTGTGTGAATACATCATTGTTACATCACTTGTATTCTCCCTACAGTAGTAAAGGTTCCCTTGAGAATTCTCCTAGAGATTGTTTAGATATGTCTATGGATTTTTCTTGACAATTATATGGAAGATATTTGCCATCGCCAAGTTTTTCCATGTTGGACCTGCAGCCCTGTGATTCCCTGATAGTCTACCATTCAAATACTCATTTACTTTAACAATTGTTAGCTTCCCTCGACTCAGAGGTTAGTCACCTACAATGTAATCTCTAAATTGTCATGCAACTATAAGTTAACTAAATGATAGGCTAAATCTGAAGCTACACGGTAAATTTAAAAGCTGAGCAGGATTTTAATAAATATGCACTTTGCTCAGGGAACTATTTATCTTAGAAAGGACATTGTTTAGCTTTGCAATGAACCAATATGTTCTTAGTAAAGACCAGCTTGGATGTAGTGCAAGAGATCCTATATTGGCATGGCTTATTTTCCCTGTGTTATGGGGTGGATGGATGATGAATGGAAGTGACATTATTTCAAAGGGAAATTGGGGTTTTTGGCCCTAAAATCAGACCCTTACAAGTATCATGACTCTTTTTAAACACAAGATACCATTCAGTTCTTTTCACAATGCAAATAAAATAATATTCAAACAAAATCTTTTTAAAAAAAACCATGAGTGGAACAAAAGGACAGATAGCTTGAGAAAGTGTATTTGACTAAATACACTGGAAATAAAAAAAATTGCCATTGTAGATTATGATGATGAAATCCCAATTAAAGAAAGCTATCTGAATATTCTGATATTTCTCTTCTTTGATCTCACATTACCTGTGGTCAATGCAGATAAGATTAGGGAGTGCAAATCAGTATAATCCATTCTTTGCTAAACGGAAGGTGATGCCTCTGCCTGCCAGTTTTGAAGCATTACAGCCATGCTGAGAATTGTGAGAACATCACACCACCTGCCATTAACTGTAATTAGTTGTCTTAAAAATGGGTATTGGTTTGAATCAGAGATCTACCCAAGAAAGGGGTCAAAAACTGTTTTGTGCCAGTGATGGTTTTCCCCCCACCGTTCTTCAGCAGTCAAAGGTTGGAGACATGTAATTACTTTACTGGAATTGGGTAAGAAATAACTCTCTAGGTCCACATACAAGATCACAAAAATCTGATTTTTTAATAGGAAAAAATATGGGAAAATAAGATGCTCTTATTTAATTCTTTGCGGCAACATTTCAGCAGTGCAGAGTCAGAAAGTTCAAAAGACCTTCCTTGTCTTCTGTTGCTAGCCTGTACTGCTAGCCTCTGTTTAATGCAGCATAGCTACTAGACATGGGCAAATATATCTTCCATAAATATGTTAATCCTGGATTTATATAACCAATTTAAGATGGTAGCTGCTACTGTATATTGTGGTAGTTTCATAAATTAATTACACACTGTGAGAAACAGTTTTCCTTTTCATGTTTTCTGGAACTGCTAATTAATTTTATTGAATAACCACATGTACTGGAGAGATCACCCTTTAAATCTCCTTTTAATTCTTCAAACTTCTATCATTTTCTTACAGTGCAATCTTATGCATACCAATAATCCTTGACTTATGACCACAATTAAGCCCAAAATTTCCGTTGCTAAATGAGAGTTGTTAAGTGTTTTTTTGCTCCGTTGTATAATATTTCTTGCCACAGTTGTTAAATGAATCACTACAGTTGTTAAGTTACTAAAATAGTTAAGTAAATTTAGCTTCCACATTGATTTTGCTTGTCAGAAGTTTGCAAAAGGTCATGATGTAACCCTGGAACACTGCAACCGACATAAATATGAGTCAGTTGCCAAGCATCTGAATGTGGATCATGGAGATGCTGCAATAGTCATAAGTGTGAAAAATGGTACAAGCTACTTTTCAGTGCTGTTGTAACTTCAAAGGTCACGAAACAAATGTAGCTGTAGGTCGAGTGCTATCTGTATTTCTTTATAAGCACAGCCTCTTGGTTGCATAGGATTTCAGAAAAGATTGCAGGTTGTGCTCTTTTGTTCGACACTTCCCTTCTACTTGATGAAATAATTTGATAAAATAATTGTTCATTCAAACCAAATGATTGTTTAAAAAAAGGTCAAATACTACAGACATTCCCAAACCTGTTGTCTTCTAAATTAAAAGGGACCATCAAAATTCCTAGGCAAAGTATTAGAAGACTGAAAGTGGGCATTACAATCCCAATCCATCAGGAAGGCAATTGTCTGAAACGGTATAGGGTTTCCTGCCTAGGCAGGGGGTTGGACTAGAAGACCTCCAAGGTCCCTTCCAACTCTGCTGTTGTATAAAGGTGGTTGAGGAAGGCTGCTATAGATTTTTTATGCACAGAAGATAGTCTTAGCCCTTGGTTATTATTATTACTCAGGTTATCCTTCTTCTGATATCCTCTCCTGTGTGGGAATGACTATATAAACATATAAACAGATGTTAGGTAGATGTAAAAAATAAAATAAATGTACGTCAAATATTTGAATTCATGGAATTGGAACATACATTTCAAAAAGATAAAACTCATCTTCGTTGCTTTTGAAAAGAGCCGGAACTATTTGCTTTAGGGTCCACTATATCAATCATTTATTCTTTGCAATTCATAATTTACCTACTGTGTAAAAACTGTTGGCTTGAAGTTCTTCCTTTATCAAAAGTTGGTGCCCCTTGTTCTTGTATTTGACATTCTCTCAAATTGCCTTGAAACAATTATCTTCCCTATTCCCCTTGGAATTTTCTGTTCTTTAATGAGGTTCCCTCTTAATCTCTCATTTGCTGAAAGATACCTTGCTGAATAACTAAGAGCTTTAAATCTCTATATTCTTTTTACTGCCTGCCATACATTCTCCAATCCTGCAACATCCTTTTATAATAACGTGACTGGAATTGTACAGTTTCCCAAATATTGGTGACTGAATTCCTTTAACGTGCAACTAAAATTATCCTACATTTATATGCAATACAGTTCTCCTTGATATACAAAGTATATGAATTCATGTTTCTCTCCTCTCCTTTTCTAGCAAATATAACACAGAATTTTCTGCAGAACACAGATGGCATATAATAAGGAATATAATTAGAGATACCAGTTTTGAAGAAAAAAGAGTGTATATTTATTGGATCAGCATTAGACCAAATTGTTGGGTTAAAATTATAAGTCAAAGGCACATTCACGTGACTAATTTTGCTAAGTGATGGTACCTTGGTAAGAGAAAGGAACAATTTATTGTCTCTTAACAGAAAAATGATAGTCACTGCTCTAGGAAGATATGTGGCCAGATATCAGTAAGCACAGAATATCTTAGGTTACTGAATGATGTTTTGTATATACCACTAGTTTCCCTAAATATGGATGTGCAGATTATTATGATAAAGTATTTGGACTTCACTCAAGCAGTATAACTGTACAGCTAAGTTTAGATAAATTTGCTACTGAGCAACTCTTAAAATAATTCAATACCTCCTGACAAATTCTTACTTTGCTATAAGTGGTATTTTTAATGTGTTTCTGAATGTTACTAGAATGATTGCCCCACCAGGGAGAATGTATATTACAGAAGTAGCAAAAATAATCTCCTATAAGCATTCCTGAATTGCTTCATCTTCTCTCTATAGTTTTGCATATTGGTCCTCACATGTTGACTTTACTGTTTTGATTGTCACATCTTGGAAAAATTTTTGATTGGCTGGATATAGCCTGTAAGCCTTATGCTGACAATTTCTCATTATCAGAGTTTAGGAACAAGGTTTGTCAGGGTAACTGAGGTTGTATTCTATTCATTTCCATTCAGTAATATGAGTCAGTCCTAAATAAGAAAATATAAAATGTGTTTCTGGTTCAGGAGCTGAGTTGCTATAATCTCTCTAGTTTTTGACAGCCAGGCTGTCATTGTTAGACAGAGTAGCCCACATTAGAAATTAAGGGCTCTTTTGCGTCTATAAGTGAGCAACAGTTGTTATATATGCAATAATTTCATCAGAAAACTAGATTTTTAAAATTGTCTCTGTACCTTGTCAAGGTAGCTTAAGATTTCAGTGTGAAAATCAGGATGTTCCTTTTTCCATGAAACATCCTACAACAAGCAAACTTACTTGTTAAATATAGGTAGTCCTCAATTTACAACCACAATTGAGCAGAAGATTTCTGTTGTTAAGTGAGACATTTGTTAAGTGAGTTTTGTCCCATTTTACTGCCACAGTTGTTAAGTGAATCACTGCAATTAATAAATTAGTAACCCGGTTGTTAAATGAATCAGACTTCCCCATTGACTTTGCTTGTCAAAAGGTTGCAAAAGATGATCGCATAACCTTGGGACATAGCAATGGTCATAAGTATGAACCAGTTGCCAAGCAACTGAATTTTGATCCCATGAACATGGGGATGCTGCAAAGGTTGTAATAGTTAAAAATTGTCATAAGTCACTTTTTTCAATGCTGTTGTAACTTTGAACCCTCTCTAAATGAACTGTTGTAAATTGAGGACTATCTGTATTACTTTCACACTTACTTTCAATGAATAGCATTTTCTGCTGCTTATGAGAATAGCAGTCGAGTGGGGTATGACAAGTAGATAGTAAAGCACACAAACTATACTTCGCTCTGTATCATGTGAAGCTTGTTAAATAAAGAAGAAAACATTTTTCTTTCTGTGATTAATCTTGGCTGTCCCCCTCCAGATAGCTGTTAAAGGGCAGTGAAGAAATAAGAATATACTGTATATAATATCTGGTATGATTGTTTTTTGTGGGAGGATAATAAAGATACACCAGGTATTGTCTATAATTTCTTATAAAGTATCTTATAAAGCTACTTTGTCACTTCTAGATAGATATTTTAATGGATTCCTATTTTAATATTTACAAGAAGTCCTACTTTTATTTAATTCTTCGGTAATAAGTATTGTAAAAGAGCAAAACTAAAATAACTATTGGTGGCACCTATCAAATAAAGTCACTCAGATCCAGTCTGAGGTGAACTCGGTGCAGGTTTTTGAACAGAGATGTAAACTGGCTCAATTATTTGGGAAGGGCTTGAGCATGTTAGTCCGAAGAAACTAGCCAGGATCCTTGGCCACATGCGAGGCCACCTATGTATTAAATCCATGTCACTCCTGCCAAGTTAATGCCTCCTGGGATATGTTATATAATTGAAGTCAGGCAATGGTAAATGCATACTTGAGAGAGGGGGTAGTTCTAACAGTTGTTAAAAGAAAGTGGCTGGTTTGCAGCTCTGGAGAGATATAAAAGAAATAGATTATTTGGACCTTTTTCATTTGGTTTTCAGACTCGGATACAATACTGAGTTAGTGTTGACTGCATGTAAGTGCAACGGTAAGTAGAAATAACCTTGAAGGACAGTGGGAAGAGCTGCAGTCAAGGGCACGTCAGATAAGAGGCAGCTCAACCTGCAGAACGTGAGCATGGCAAACTTCTCTTTCAGACTTGCAAGATTGTGGTCATTCTTGTGAGGTGGCCTGAACAAGAATTACACACAGAAGTAGTGTTCTACTCTATTTGTAAGATTATATGAACAGAATTTTGCAAGCCTGAAATTACATTTCTCACCCATCACCTTATAGCTCAAGGAATTAGGGAGAGTCACTTTTGCCCACATTCTTTCTGCTGGCTAAGCTGCCTCTTATCCAACTATTTTCCTGGATGTTGCTCTTCCCCCTGTGTCCCAATATGCCATTGCAGTACATAATTAGTTTATTACTGTCAAAGGACCCAAAACAAGCATGACAACAAAGAATGAAACAGCATATATTTTGTTTCTCCTTGTCAGCATTAGCAGTTTACAACACACACACACACACACACACACACACACACACACACACACACACACACACACACACATTCTCTCTTTCTTTCTCTCTCTCTCACACACACACTCTTTGATCATTATTCCAAAAGGAACATTGTAAAAAGGCGTTGATTGATTATGTGCCATCAAGTTGTCGACTCTTAGTGACCACATAGATAGATTTTCTCCACGGCAATTTATCCCTAAATAGCATTAACTAGAACAGACGTACACATGAGAGAAGTCAAACATCGGAGATCCTAAATATGAGATGCTTTTCATCTATCAGCAACCCCTGAAATAAAGTAACATATTTGCATTATTTTCCATTATTGCTGCTGAAATATAGCAAATTGTGGTAATGTCTTTTGTATAATATGTCACTAAAGAATAGCAATATTTGGCCCAGGCATCTTGCAAGCTTTCAATTATATATGTCTGGGAACAGGGCATCATCAGCACCAATTGATAGAAAGTAGGCAAATAACAGAACTATTAGTGCATCTAAAACATATTACGGTAACAAAAACAGGGTTTCATATCCAGAATGCCGTGACAGAATTATATCAAAAACAATGCCCCTCTGCCTGCTGTTTATTATGTATGAATTACCCATTCGGATGCTTATATAAATCTCTACAATCAGAATTGTTTTTCCTTTACTCTGGAAGCCCTTTTGCCATTCTTTCAAAATGTAGCTAAATGATGGGATGGCTGATGGTTTATTTTAATTGATAAATCCTTTTTATCCATCAAATACTTTGGGCTCACAAATGTCAAGTCATTTATCCAGCTGTTAGTGTAACTGCTCGTTTTCCATATTTCCGATGGACTGATTTCCACTTCAGTGCTAAGACAGGCCAAGCTTGAAGTAAATCAATTCTCCCTTTGTGCTAAAAATTAGCATAGCACCAACTAATCAATGCTCTGAAAAACTGCTGCAAATGTTGTGACATTGAACACAATGGAAAGTAGCTAAACTGCTTATTTGGCAAAATGAAAGACAAAGTAAATATTTAAAGCATGACTGGCAGAGCTCAGTATATTAATATATAAGCAGAATAAAATTAAATATAAGCAACAAGTGTTAAAATGAAGTTTACAGTCTGCAAACTTAAATCTTAGTCAGGTAATATTATGGTTTGATTGCACAAGCCACAGTTGTAGATTTTCTTTTGAATTAAAGGTGCATCCTTCTCCTTCTGATGTGCTTAGGTACAAAGCTTAGTATGTCAATGTTTTCCAGCTTACCAGCTTACTTTAAGATGTCTGGACTTCAACTCCCAGAACTCTACAAACAGCATGCTGACTGGGAAATTCTGATAGATGAAGTCCAAACATCTTAAAGTTGCTAAAACTGAGAAACACTGGTTTATGTAGAATTGCAAAGACTTCTGGGTGTTCTAGTGCCAATTTAACTGGAAGCACCAGTTAGGAGATGGCTTTCTTAACAAATGTGGCTATCATTTGAATCTATCATATTAGTAGCACTATTAAAATGTTAATATACTTGCTCAATATAAGCAAGGCAGAGTCGCCTGAATTGCATGATCACACAAAATTTTGGATTGAATGCTCTTCTTTTTGCTGTTGTTAGTGATTAAAAATACAGGCAGTGGTCAGTCTGGGATTGATGAAGCAAGAATATAAATAAATAAAACAGATCAATATGTAATACTGTAAATACATATCTTAAATACATAACATTTAAGCCTTTTAAATACATAATCTCCTATATATACATGCATATTTTTATTATTATATTATTATAGTTTTGATATATTCTTTGTTTCATAAGTAGCAATCACAAAAAGCCCCTCACATTTCAGTTAACAAAAGGGTATTCATGCCCACATCATCTAGCCATGTTATAATGATAAAGTGCAGAATTAAATGTGATTGTACGTGACTCTCCTCTCCTCTTTAAAAGTAACTCATTAGGCAAGATAAATGTTACTCTACCTACTGATTTTAGAAGCAAATTTTCCCTCAACCCTGACAAAAAGAATCATCACCATTTCAAGTTTAATTTTCAATAGTTACAATGAGAATTTAGGCTTGGTCAATAAAATGGGACTATTCAACATTCAGGCCATGCGCCAACTGGTGTAAAGGGAGTGAACACAGCAGAACTTTAACTTATCACAATTTCACAGCTGTAGCCAACACCATGGAATTCAGGGCTGTCAGCAAGAATTACTTAAAAACTGACAACAGTACTAAACTACTTTTCCCCATCTTTTTTTTCTTTTCTTCTGAAATTGTTCATTAATGTTCATGACACATATTAATGTGCACTAAGAAGGGGAAAAAGGAGGATTAGAAGAAGTTACAACAGCGTTTCTCAACCTTGACAACTTGAAGATGTGTGGACTTCAATTCCCAGAATTCCCCAGCCAGCAAAACAAAGTTGGCTGGGGAATTCCAGGAGTTGAAGTCTACACATTTTTAAGTTGTCAAAGCTGAGAAACACTGTTTTAGAAAACAACACCCAATGGAAAGCAAAATATTGTGGGAAGGGCTGGTCGAATGGAAAGATAGCCAAGAAGGTAGCGTTACATGTGCATAGGATAAAAAAAGATAAGAAGGAATTCCATAAAAATGAGTAAAATCCACATAAAGACCTCAATTTGCTTGTATTCTTGTTTTGTTTTATTCTGCTACTATTACTATATGACAAGGACAGTAATGACAGTAGTGAAACTCCATAGCAGAATTAGGAAAGTTATCAGTGGTATTTTTTTTGGTAGGCAAAGAATTTTGTCTTATTATTCTTAGCTCAGCCTAGTTAGGCAAATAAGTAATGGCCCTGTTGTTAAGAATTCAGAGTAGATATCCATGTGTATTTATCATGCTACTTTATTTTGGAGTAAGAAAAATAGAACATAGAATAACATGGTTGAATGGGACCTTGGAGGTCTTCTACTCTGATCCTCTGCTCAAGTAGAAGACCCTATACCTTTCTGGGAAAAATAATTAACTAATTTCTCTTGAAAACCTCCAATGATGGAGCAGCCACAACTTCTGAAGACAAGCTATTCTTGCTGTCGCAGAATTTCTCCTTAGTTCTAGATTGTATCTCTTTATTTATTTATTTTATTTATTTATTTGTCTTGTATGCCGCCCACTCCCAGAGGACTCCGGGCGGCTCACAAAAGACAAGGGAAAGGGGGGAACGAGACAAAGACAACATATTAAAAACAAAACCAACATTCACAATTTCCATGGAGGTAGATGCTTCTCAGCTCCCCTCAGCCTGCTGGAACAGCCAGGACTTGGTGGCTTTGCGGAAGGCCAGGAGGGTAGTAAGGGTCTGGATCTCAACAGGGAGCTCGTTCCAGAGGGCTGGAGCTGCAACAGAGAAGGCCCTCCCCCGGGGAGTCGCCAGCCGACATTGGTTGGCAGATGGAATCCGGAGGAGACCCAACCTGTGCGATCTAATTGGTCTGAGAGAGGTAATCGGCAGGAGGCGGTCTCTTAATGATCTTCCACCCATTCTTTCTTTTGTTGCACTCAGGTGCTTTGGAAAATAAGTTAACTACCTTTTCTCTGTGATAGGCCCTCAAGTACATGAAGACAGCTATCATTCTCTTCAATAAATTAGTTCTCTGTAGTTTCTTTTACTGTTCTTCATATGTTTTAGCCTCCAGACCCCTTATCATATTTATTGCTCTTCTCTGCACTCTTTTTAGAGCCTCGGTGTCTTTTTTTACCATCTATATTTATTATGATGAGCAGAATTTATTCCATGCCTCACTAGTGCAGTATAGAGCAAAACTATCACTTCTTGTTACCTTGGTGTATCCTAGGACTGCAGTGACTTTTTTTTTGTAGCTGCAAAACATGTTGCTCATACTTAAGTGGTGGTCCACTAGGACACATAGATCCTTCTCACAGTTACTATGATTTAGCCAAAGCCCCCTATTTTGTACCTTGGCGTTTGATTTTTCCTGCCTTACTTTTTCCACCACTGAACTGCATCTTGTTGGATAGGGTCCAATGCTCAACTCTGAATTTATCTTCCAAAGTGTTGGCAATTCCTCCCACACACACCCCCAGCTTTGTGTTGTCTGCAAATTTGATGGGTTCTCCTTCTAGTCCCTCATCTAAACCATTAGGAAGATTTGAAGAGGACTGGGCCCAAGACAGAACTTTGAGGTACCTCACTGTATGCTTCTCTCCATGTAGATGTAATTCCATTGAGGACTAGATATTGATTTCGTGTGGGTCAGCCAGTTGTGAATTTATTTGGTGGGCTATGGCTATGTATCTTACACTTTTGTATCTTACCAAGAAATAGGTTGTGGTCTACTTTGTCAAATGCCTTACTGAAGTCCAAGTAAATTCTAACCACAGTATTTCGCTGGTCCACTAATTTTGTTACTTTGTCAAAAGTCCACTCAACTCAATACAGAGGAACCAACAGAAACCCTAGCTACCAAAAATGGCTACCAGATCTGAGGTGCAAAAATTCAGAGAATCCTAAAATTCCAAATGATCACAGTTAAGAGTTTTCTGTATTTCTTTGCTGTCATCTAGTGGTCACCAGTTGGTCTCCAACTAAAATATTATACAGTAGATGTAAAAAATTGTCTTCTTCAACTTTCCTCATTATTTTTGGACATTGCAAAGGAAAAGAAAGTGGGGCTACTGCTTCTTAATATAAATGCCAGAAAACTATTAAAGCAAAATAGCTCAAATATGTATCTTCTTCTTTCCAAATGAAAAGATGGAGCTCTGTTCTTTATTGTGTTGAAAGACTGGAGAGAAGTAAGTGTCCAAAGTGATAGAGAAGTGATAAGTGGTGACAGGACCTCAGAAAATGATAGTAATACAGAGGTCAAATGCTAGGAGAGAAATGGCTGCATGGAACAAATTGGTGACAAGACTTCTCAAACATGCTTACCATCATACCTATAGAAGGTCATCTGAACTTACAACACAATATCCAAACTGCTATCTTTGTTGTGATGAGATCATATTGGCTGATAGGCCTTATTGTACATTATTTTAAAACTGGTGCCCTTAATGACAGGCGTTACCTAAAGCTGTTTCACTCTAAAGCTTGAAGTGAAATTGAGACAACAGAGAACTAGAGGGCATGACATCAAGGAGAAAATTTCATTTTTCAAAGCATGATTGTAAAATTACAAATTTCATTGTGAATTAAGAATAAGAATAGGTGTTTAATCTGGTGTTTTAGCCCTTGTTCTTTTCCTGTCATTATTCAGGACTGATTTAGTACTAACAAATTTTCTATCTGTGCTTTACGAATTCAAATGAATTAATTATTATCATTATGAAGATTGAGACTTCACATTCTCAGTGTTTGTACTGCTCTGATGGGAAACATATTTTCCTGCACTTTTTGGGGGGCAATTTCTCGTTATTCACAAAGTAGATTGTGACCATATTACCAACAATTAAGTTTTCCTTGTTGCTGCTATATGAGAATAAAACCAGTTAAATGAAAGAAATAAAATCTTTAAAGAAAGATGTCTGAACAATACACATAAATGATTAAACTCAATCACAATTTGATGGTTTTTATTCTTTATTGGCCAAGTGTGATTGAACACACAAGGAATTTGTCTCCGGTGCTTAAAATATCAGTGTACATACAAATAACAAAGTGATAATGATAGATACCAATAGGAGAAACTAATCGGAAAGATGAAAAGGATAATAGTAATACAGCCTTAATACCTGAGTAAATATCCTTTGGCATAAGGCAGTGCTGTGGGCATGAGATGCTCTGCTAAACATCTAAATCCTACAATCCTGTCTTAGCAGAATGATGGGATGGCGGGGGGGGAGAACACCAGTTTTCTATTGGGCTATCATGCATTAATTGGAAATGGGATACAATATTTTTCTAGGAAGAGATCCATGATTTAGGATTGATGGGTGTTAAAGAAGACATGAAAGAGATGCACTGGCACTGACTACTTATTGATCCAGGATTCAATCCAACACATTGTGCCACAAAACCTGGCCAAAGACATGGACCTTGAGAAAAAGGTAGAATATTTAACCATGTCTAAATTTGTGTGTTAGAGGGGAAAAAATATAAGGTGCTAAAGAAAGAGGAGGTTTGGGTTTCTCTGATTTGAAATTATTTTGCAGCTTGTTATTTAGTCGGATGAAAGAGTGGGCAACACTGAGAAGTAGAGTATTTCTGGAATTAGAAGGACACAATTTGAGGTTTGGGTGGCACAGTTATCAATGGTATTTTAAAGCTAAGGTTAATGTAGATTTCAAAAACCATTTTCTCACGGGTCATATTTAGAATATGGAATAGATCTAAATCAAGGCTGTATCTGAAAATACTTCCTGGATTTCAACACATGAAGCATATTATACAATATAAGAGAAATTATAACTAAACACAAATGGTTAACATGATGATATATTTGAATTTTCCCACGAAGAACCCAAAATAAAATTCAAAGATTTGACATTAGAAATAATTATTAGCAAGATTTAAAATAAATAAAAGGACTTGTGATTTTGAACATTGTAAGACCGAATTTGTAATAGAATTATGTATAAATGATGGGGCATGTTATTGTAAAAATGTATAAACTTTTACTGAAACTTGAAACAGAAGAACAAGGGAAAGAATATATGATAAAATGAGCTAAATAGTTTGGTTATAACATACAAATGGAACAATGGGACAATACATGGATGATGAATGAAATAAATTTAAATTATGTTATAATCTTCAAGATAATTTGTATAAAATGATATATTGTTGGTGTTTGTCACCAGAAAAATTGTCTAAAACATATAAAGATAATTCAAATTTATGCTGGAAGTGTGAACAAAAAGAAGAGACTTTTTATCATGGTGGGTGGATGTGTATAAATACTAAAAATGTAATGGATCCAATTACATTAATTCAGACTTTAAAGTTTAATCTACCATGGAAGCCAGAGATATACATTTTTGTAATCATATCATAGGGAAAACTTAAGAGTTGTACTATGCCTCAGACTGAATGCTTGATTTGATCCTTGTTGGTTATCCAAACAGTAAGTTATTTGTCATCATGCCCATTGATGCTTTGCCTATCAGCTGAAAATGCCATAAAAAGATGCCAGTTCTGCCATTACATTGTCTGATCAGAACTCAACTGAAATTGCCAACTCATCACACACTGATCTCTGAACAGCTGTCAGTTAGTAACAATCTCCAGCCAGCATTAGCCTAATCCAGATTTAAACTGACCATAAATTGGAAAACCAAGTTTATAAAACAATAAACTTGAGCAATGTAAACAATGTGACTTTGTGAGACTTGGTTCTGTTTTGGTATACTGGCAGTATTTCAGCAAAATCAGAAAACTGAAACAAAACTCATATAATATGAAAAACCAAAAATTTAATTAGACAACAAATCCATTCAAATAGCAATATAGCTCTTTCAAATTCTTTTTATACATTTCCTCCACAATTGTGTTCATTTGACAACATATGGATTGCACTGAACACAGCATCTTGGTTTAGAAATTGAGCTTGTCAATAACTCTTAGGGATTTCCCAAGTCATATTGCAATTTAAGAATATAATTCAGGACAGGATACAATATCAATTGAAGTAATTGACTGAACATCTCCAAATAATGGCATCTGGATCAGAGGTTTACCAGGGGACAGTTTGTTTTTAAATATTTATATATCACCTGTCCTGCACTGTTCCCTTGTATACTATGCAAAATCAGGAATACATTAAATAGAATCAATGAAATGCAGGATACTAAGATGCAAACTTCTTTCTTCTTTCCAGTTGGCCATCATCTGAGTAATGAGTGGGAATGGGAATGGGAGAATAACTTTTGGTGCAGATAAGAGAAGTGCTTAGGATAGTGAACATGGTCACTAGCTGCAATAATGGGTATTATATCTCTTCCCCAGCAATGTTAATATAATTAAGGTTATTATTTCCCTTTACAAATAGCAATGGGTAACTAGTAATCCTGATCAAGACTATTGGGAAGGAAGCACCAGCTTTAATCATTCTGCTTCCTAGCAATCCCATCCTCAGATTTCTTCATCATGGGATGAAGTCATCCTTTCTTGCAGGATCCAATCTGAGTCAGTCATCAGGACCTTTCAGACTTGTGCTGGATCCCATCCTCAGGGAACCTCTCTCTACCAGAATGTGTTTTGGGCTATTCTATGCATAGTATTTATGTGGTGCCTTCCTATTGGTTGATTGGTATGTTGATGGCCGGCTATTGGCTGTTGTTTCCTTGGGCTGCCAAATTCTTGTTTCCTAAATACCTGATAGCGGTCCCGGAAACTGATGGTAAATCAGCACTCCTGTTGACTGACAAGGGGCCCTTTCATACTTTCTTCACTATATAGCACAGGGGTACCCAATCATGACCTTTTGGGAACCGGGCCGCACAAGGAGCAGGTGAGTGAGGAAAGCTTTATCTATCATGCATGGAATCTAAGTTGGACATGAAACCATCTCCTCCCCCAGTCTGTGGAAAAATTGTCTTCCACAAAACTGGTCCCTGGTACCAGAAAGGTTGGAGGGTTGCTGCTATACCATGGAAGCTTCTAAAAATAGTCTGTGCATTTGTGTGCAAATACACGTGCCCCAAGAGTTGTCCACCTCTGGCTTAAGGCAATGGTCACTAAACTAAAATGGGATGTTAAGTTAGAGAATATGGGACAATTTTTATTGTTGTGTTGTTTTATTGTTGTGTTGTTGTGTAACAATTATACAGATGCTCTTGTGCCAAATTATCTCTGAGTAATCTTAATGAAAAGTCCTAAGATGTATTCCTCACTAACCATTAAAATCTTTCCAATTAGGTCTACTCACTGGCACAGCCATAGCAATTCATAGTGATTTTTTAAAATAATTATTTTAACAAAAGTATTAAGAGCTGATTTTTTTTTGTTATAATATTATTAAATTATATAACAGAGTTCTGAGTCGCATGGGCATCATTCTCAGACAGCTCATAAACTGTAAACAAAAGAAAATAAAAGCTAGCACATACTGTCAAATACTAAACATATAACTACTCTTTCTTTTATTTCCCAATATTTCTTTAGCTTTTATCCACAATGAGTTTTTCATTTACTTTCTGTGTTCTATCACTGTGCACACTTAGGCTGTTGACCTTATTTTAGTGAACTCTTTGCTGCAGTCCATTTTTACACAGAATATCAAAATTTCCACACCAAAGAAGATTGTAATTTCCCTGGTGAATATCAGCATCATCTTTTTATTTCTCCATTTGTCTGCCAGGAAATACAGACATAAGGAAGGAGTGAAAGTTTCAAGATTCTGGAAGCGATGATAAGTCCTTCAATCAGTTGTCATGTTTCCTGCAGCCGAAGATATTGCTGTCATCAGTCTAAGATTAACTTGTTTTGACAGCAGTTACATCTTTATATGTTGGTCTTCATCTGTTTGGGTTGAAATCTAGACAGTGAGGCACTGGTGATTACCATTTCCAACAAGTATTAATGGGTCTTGAATTAGAATGAAGAACTTGCACATAACAGATGAATTTCACCATTAAAAACTAATACAAAATAATCAGAAAATAATGTACCTGGCATGCACTTGAAACTCTTGTACTGCTCTTACTAAAAGTGACTATTACAAATTAAGAATATAAGATACAATTTATTTAAATAGATTAGTAGTCTGACTTAATTATGAAAGATAGCAATTTGGATTTTCTAACACTGAGTCACAATAATTTTTCTGAATGTTCCACTATTGCTCTTGAGCAAGCTTTGGATTGGTTTACCTTTACCTCAGGAGTGTTCCCATGGCTAGTTGGGAATTCTGGGAGTGGAAGTCCACAAGTGTAAAGTTGCCAAGATTGGAAATCTCTGCTTTACCCATTTCTCTTGCTTACCCTACACTATATCTTAATAATGGAAATCTATAAGTAGATTCATATTATTACTGCAATACGTTATAGCAGAAGATTCTGGGGCTGAAAAAACTAAGAGTTTTATAGCATCTTAAAGAATGTCAAATGTACTATTGCAGAACTTTCATGGCTCTGCAGATCTGTTGGCATCTCACTGAAATTGATACACAAACCTATGCCATCTAGAGGAAATTGAAGAAGATAAGAAGAATTCAACAGTTCAAGACAAGGCAGTTTTATTAATGAATATCTTTTGCTTCTTGATACTGTTGTAATTGCTTTGTTTTTCATCCCAGAAGATCAGTGACATATATCCAAAGCAAAACATTGTTTTTAAAGACAGAAAAAAGTTCCTTACCATAATGCAAATTATTGTAAATGATAAGTATTGAGATTCCTGAAGATTATTTGCCCAAAGGTGCCAAATCCAGAGTGGTACTGCAATTAATTATATTTAACACACAAAACATTAAACCCTTCTGCCTTCTTCATACTGCTGGTCTCTTGCCTCCTCTCTCCATTTTGTCCTAAACCTATAAAGGTTCAATTTATTTAAATGAGTGTCCCTCAGTGCCTGGCAAGGTTCAGGGCATGAGTTATAATAGAACACTATGTTTGAAATGTTTCATGGTTAAGACATCTCCTTTTCTTCTGGTAGCCCAGCCCTGTGCCTTATGTTGTATTTTAGGTTGACATAAACAGGGTTTATGCATATGTTTTTCTTGGTTGCTGTATATCCCCTATTTGGAATCTAGGAAAATAATTATTTTTGAGGCACATGGGATTGGCTAAAATTGTGATTAGCTGAGATGGAAATGACATAGGGATGAAGAAAAAAGGTTATGTAAATCAACATGTTTTACTTACAATTTAAGCCTTTCTTCCTTTCTGATGCTGGGCTGTGCTAAAATTGGGTTGAACTTTTAATGAAGTTATACATTTCATTTGTAGGATAACAACATTTAAAAATGAGATAGCCCAACCTTCAATTAAACTTTGCATTGGAAAGTTCACAATATACCTTGTTCCCATCAAATATTGTCCTGATGATAAATTAAAAAAATCAATATCAAAATCCATTAGCATCGTTTTCTGAACCTTGTTGGTAGACACACCATACAGAATGCAACAAACTTAAGTCTTCATAACTCTATTACTGAAAAGGTCCTGTGATGAGCCATTTTTTTGCCCACGATAGCATTGGGGTGGTAATATTCTTCCTTTTCTGGATCCAGGCTATGATAAAAAAGAGAACAGGGCTTTGAATTAAAATAGACAGAACTATGTTATGAAATAAGTTGTGCTAAAATAGAAATTAAAGTTAAAATAATTGTTAACATCATTTAAATACAACACACAAAATGCACTATATTAATAAACACACTTGGAAAAAAGCACTAAAGGTAATAAAAATCTCACATGTGAACTGTGGCAACAAGTCACAGCAGTGTGTTTGGCAATTCAAAGGAAATGTATGCAGCTCATGGGCCACATTGCTCATCCAATCAAAGAATCTTAGCAGTCTTTCTTCATACATAATCCAAGCTGCCAAATTCTCTTACATTTCCTACCACCTTCTCTCCCAACCAAAATGCTGTGGAAACATGTATGCTCTTTCACACTGTATTTCTCAGCCTCTTGATTTCAGATGCCAGAAACCACAGACTCAGCAATAAGACTGTCATCAGTATCCTTGAGATTATGGGTACATCTCCTTCTGCCAATGCTAATACCACTATGGAAGCCATCAACAGCAATACAAATGATTATTTCTATATAAATATTGAGCAGATGTGACAGCCTTGTCAAACTCCTTTTCTGGTGTCCAACCACTGTGTTATACCTTGTGCTGGCTTGACTACTCTGATCTGGTCAGGAATGGAGAGGAAGAACAAATAGCATTGTGTAGGCAGGAAACCATGTTTGCATGGCATACAAATGGCTCAGCCTGATTTTCAATGATTCAAGGTCATTATTTTTTATCTTTCCTTTATTTATTCTATGGACTTTCTAGATATCATTTAGTCCTGCATGGCGAACATAACATTATACTAAGACTAAATGACTTCTTTGCCTTTTCAATAATTTGTCAGCTCTGCCTAACATAATTCCTTTCCGGAAAAAATCAGTTTTCTTATGTAACAAAAGCCTTTAATAGACAAACTGGAACTTCCTTATATGTCATACATTTCCATCAAAATGTTATTCCTGAGTAGTTAAAATATTGTTAGATAATCTGAAGAGGAGCAAATTGAAAGAGTCAGCTTTAATATCATAAAATAATATAAAACTAAACCGCAAAAAGAAAATCTCAGACATTGTTTGGAGAATTAAAAATATAACTTGCTCAGGCCCCGCTTTCTCAGTTGGTGCTTTAGATCAGTGTTTTTCAACCACTGTGCCGCGGCACACTAGTGTGCCGTGACATAATGTAAGGTGTGCCGTGGGAAAATTATTTTATATATAGTCAATATAGGCACAGAGTTAATTTTTTTTAACATTTTCTAATGGTGGTGTGCCTCATGATTTTTTTCATGAAAAAAGTGTGCCTTTGCACAAAAAAGGTTGAAAAACACTGCTTTAGATGGAGTTCAAAATATTTTCAAATAAATAGTTTCCAACCATATTTCTCCAGTATTATTAGAAATGTGTTAAAATATATTAATAAAATATTTGCTATGGCAAAATTTCTTCAGCAGCTTTTTTCCTGCTCAACTAATCTGAGGGAAATCTTTTTTTTTTTTTCCATAAAAGAAGGAAATTCTCATAAACCCAGTACAGGAGTCTTGTACTGATTTGAGCTGCAAGTATTTTTTATGGATTTTTCTTTTAAAAGGAGAACTGTGTGGGCAATTGTGCCAGGCCCCACTCATGGTTCAATACTTTTCTTTCAAGGCAATAAAATTAATCAATTAAATTATAGTCCCAAGAAATGATTTCATTATTTTGTATTTCCCCACAGTTTTCGAGGCCATTGACTATAACAGATACTAAAAAATCAGAACAAAAAAAATTATTCTGACCAAAACTACAGGGAAAAAATGTGGGTTGGGGGTGGGGGAAATAAATATTTTGCCCTTGGTTTTCCTTTTTTAAAAAAAGACCTTCCCCGTGTTTATTTGTGTAGTCATTTCTATTCTCTGTAGCTTCTAAAAATTCAGTGAAATCCTAAGAGATCATATGGAAATTTCCTCCCCAAGGTTTTTTAGAGTAGGAAAGAGGACATCCTCACAGTTAATATACATTCCTCCAGGTCTTGAGTTAGCAGAAAAATACTTGGCATATTTTCTGCTGTCCATTGACTAAGAATTAATCCACCTGTCACGTTCTGGCATTCACGTTGCATACAAACAGAGATTCAGTTTGTTTGGTGAAAAACTTTTATCTCTATCTAAGAAATTAGGTGATAACCAGCACTAAATGACAATGATACAAAGGTAATCAAATTGAAGTCAGTTCTAACCAAGTTAGAACTCATATATATGACTTCACAACTCCACCCAGATGACACCCACCCACCCACCATCACCAATCACCATGACCCCACCCTCAGCCACACCCCCACTCAGTGTCATCATAGCCTCTTTCCTGGTTGGCCACATTTGAGCAAAAGAGTTACATCTGAGTAGGCAGTTGCACCCGAGTAGAAGAACCACATATAGCTAAGACTCATAATCGACATCAGAGAGGCAACATCCACGTGGCAGCGTTAGTGGCATGTAAGCATGGCCGAGCGGGTATGGTGATGGATAGGTTCCCCCTGGATGGCAGCCTGAGGGCTGACATCACCTTAATAACAAGGCTTATCATGGATCAATGTACTTAAGACTTCAGTGTGGGCATGAATTTCTGCAATAGTCTTTGGGAATGACCTTGAGAGACAGGAGGAAGCTCTACAGCCTGGACAATGGTCTAATAAATGAAATCTGAATCCAAAGTAAGGCTGGGAATAGAGAAAGTGTCTCAGAAAGGGAACCTTCTTAGATTTCAATAGAACAAAAGTAAGGGACGGAAGAAAAGTACTTCAGACTTGCAAGATTGTCTTATTGTAATCTTAACAATAAAGGGGTGTTAGTACTCATATTTAGTGCATTTCATATGGATTATGTCAAAGAGATAACAATTTCCCTTCTTTGTTTTCCCCACCCATCTCTAGGCAATGGGGAAACCTATCCTCAATTGCTGTTCTTGAAATGTGACGGATCAGACTTGGGCAGGTGGTTAAATTTGCATAATTAGTTGCAGACTAATAGGTGCAGAAATACTTTGTGCCAATAAATAATCACTCAAGTGTAGGAGATGACCTGACATCCAGCTTTTTATAGTGGATTGGAAATAATAGTGCATTGAGAGAGATTTCACTTCAGCCTATCAACCTCCTCTAGCCCACTGACCTCTCAGGTGGGTTATATTTGGAATGACATCTAGCAGTCTTCCAGGTGGCTTACGTCTAGAACTAGTTCAGATCAGTGTGATAGAGAAGGGTTGCAGGATAAAGTGGACTCACTTGGAACAAAACCAGAATGGAACAAAAACAAAATGCCTGGATAGGATTTTGTGAAATGTGGATCAGGCATACATGGGCAGACACTTCCATGGAAACCAGTTGCTTGTTTTTCTTTGGTCCATGCTATCTAAAAGATTCTAACAAATTTTAACAGATTCTAACAGAATAACAGAGTTGGAATGTATCTTTAGGTCATCTAGTCCAACCCCCCAATCAAGCAGGAGACCCTATACCATTTTTGACAAATGGCAGTCCAATCTCTTCTTGAAAGTCTCAAGTGATGAAGCTCCCACAACTTCTGAGGGTAACCTGTTCCATTGGTTGATTCTTCTCACTGTCAGGAAGTTCCTCCTTGTTTCTAGGTTGAATCTCTCCTTGGTCAGTTTTCATCCATTATTCCTTGTCTGACCTTCAGGTGCTTTGGAAAATAGCTTGACCCCTTCCTCTCTATGGCAGTCCCTCAAATATTGGAACACTGCTATCATGTCTCCCCTGGTCCTTCTCTTCACTAGCCATGTCCCAGAGCCGAGGTGGCGCAGTGGTTAAATGCAGCACTGCAGGCTACTTCAGCTGACTGTAGTTCAGCAGTTCGACTGTTCAAATCTCACCGGCTCAAGGTTGACTCAGCCTTCCATCCTTCCGAGGTGGGTAAAATGAGGACCCAGATTGTTGGGGGCAATATGCTGACTCTGTAAACCGCTTAGAGAGGGCTGAAAGCCCTATGAAGCGGTATATAAGTCTAACTGCTATTGCTATTCCTGCAAAAATTGTTCATATGTTTTAGTCTCCAGTCCCCTAATCATCCTGGTTGCTCTTCTCTGTCCTTTTTCTAGAGTCTCAACATCTTTTTATAGTGTGGTGAGAGAGTCTGGGAGTAAAGATATGTGCCTACAGTAGTGTCAATCAGCCAATTGAAACGTAACAAAACCCCGCAATTGACCTGCGAATATTGTTGTCATTGATCATTTTATCCCAAGACTTTTATAGATAGATGATGGGAAAGATTACATTAAAACTGGCAAAGCTAAACATGCTAAGGTGTAGTAGACCAGGGGTTAAGCAAAGGCTACATCTTGAGAACATGGTTTCTAAAAATACACTTAGTGGGCCATTTTTGTACAGTAGTTATTTGGACATGAGAACAAATCCCTAGGCAGCCAGAATTGCTGCAAACTAAAGGACAGAGGTGAAACAGAGAAGCAGCAACCGCTTGCCACTTTGTAAGAACAAAGTAGATTCCTGAACACCATCACAGCAAATTAGAAAGACATTCAAATGAATGAATTAGAAAAATAGTAACGTCCCTTTTGTCAGAGACAAAAGCGGGAGGCACATCATTAAAAGTTATATGTGCATTCAGAATGGTAGCTTCTCAGTAATGGGCTTTTTCTATTATCTTCCAAATGATTAACTTGAAAATATAAAATATCTATTTAAAAAACAACTGAAGATCTTGAAATAGTGTTTATCTTTCTCAAACAGGTTAATGAAAAAAAACTATTTGTGGATTATGAGAAGCATCTAATTAAAATATTGCTTAGATTATTCACTTGAGAAAATTTAAATACCTCAGCTAGAAATCCTGAGGAAACCCTAAATATCAGATAATAAGTTACAGTGTTTCACTCTAGGCAGGAATATTCTCAGGGCCTAGACCAGGGTTGTCAAACTCGATTTCATTGAGGTCTGCATCAGGGTTGTGTTTGACCTCGGGGGCTTGAGAGTGGGCAAGGCCAGCTCAACATCACTCCTGTCGGGGGTGCCTGTGGTGGCCCAAGCACTCTGCCAGCAAAAACAGGCTCCCGAATTCAGTTTTCAGCTGCCACAGCCTTGTGCAACCCTCTGCCAGTGAAAACGGAGCTCGGGATGTGTTCGTTTTCACTGGCAGAGGGTTGCAGGAGGCCGTGGCAGCTGAAAATGGGACTCAGGAGCCTGTTTTCGCTGGCAGAAGCACTGCAGGACGGTCTCTCTCTGTTTCCAGGGTGGCTCCAGGGACCAAATCTAAGTACCCCATGGGCATGGGATCCAGCCCCAGGGCCTTGGGTTTGACACCCCTGGCCTAGATCAATGTTTCCCAATCTTGAAAATTCTCACTTAAAGCTCTGTGTGAGTCTGTGCATGTCACAGACGCTTTGCAAATGAAAGGGTGGATAAAAGCCCCTTCAATAAATTATCAGATTGGCCCAAGGTCATTCAGTGAACTTCATGGCTCAGTGCAGATTGAAACTTGCACAATGTTCCAGGAGATCTTTTATAGAACGACCCAATTTTTAATATAGATTTTTTTCTCCAGCATAGGCTTCTTCTGTTTTGTTTTTTAAATCCTTCAGAACTTCAAAAAAAATTAAAGATCAAAACATTATCTTTATATTTGTAGGACATCGGTAATCCACGACTCTCAGCTGCCTTTCAACTCTACAAGAATTTAAAGGAACGGATAAGGATTTCTGACATCTTGCCCTGTGTTATGAAACAGTTGTGTCCATGGTGTTTTCAATTCCAGGTCCTTTCATGCAGTCAAGAGAAGGAAGGGAAAAAAGTGGCAAATGGAGAAGAGAAGGAAGAAGCTCTGGGTGTTTAGAGTGGAGGAAGGAAATGTTTAACTATGATTTGCTTTTACAGAAGACACCATGCAGAGTTGCTCAATAGTGGCATTAATGCAAAATGTTATTCCTTCCTAAACCATTTGGTATATTCTTTTACCTGTTAATCCATTATAAGAAAGAACACATTCATTTTTACCTACTTACAATACTTTTATTTTAATAAAAAAATATTTTTTAATTTTAAACAAATGCAACATCCTTCTTTACATGCTATAAAAAGTGTATCAGTTGGTCACAAAAAGACTTTCGTGCACCTCTTCCACAGTCAACAATTCATATTAACTTAAGTATTTTAATTCAAATATTTATACATGTCACCATCATCATCTCTCCATTTTCATTTGACTATACTTGTTTAAGCGTCCTTCATCATAAAATATACCAAAATTTAATACATAGCCACATACTGGCCTTTCAATTACTATTTCTAAAATCCTCCACTAACACTAAATCCTTATGTCCTATTCTAGCTAAACATCCATAATATTTAATAACAAAGTTTTCTAATCCTCCTTTCCAAATCACTGTTTAAAGTTTGCATCCAGTTTCCTTATGTTATACACATATCTATATATATGTTGTTATTCTTATCCCTCCTTTATTTGACTACATCCTGTATCATAACATTTCCCCCCTAATAGCAATAGCAATAGCAATAGCAATAGCAGTTAGACTTATATACCGCTTCATAGGGCTTTCAGCCCTCTCTAAGCGGTTTACAGAGTCAGCATATTGCCCCCAACAACAATCCGGGTCCTCATTTTACCCACCTCGGAAGGATGGAAGGCTGAGTCAACCCTGAGCCGGTGAGATTTGAACTGCAGAACTGCAGTCAGCTGAAGTAGCCTGCAGTGTTGCATTTAACCACTGCACCACCTCGGCTCGGCATAATCAAAACTAATGTAGTTCTTTATTATTATTATTATTATTATTATTATTATTATTATTATTATTATTATTATTATTATGCAATTGTATCACAGCGGCCAGTTGTTTCACCGGATTTGGCATTGGTTACTAGTCGGGCCCCACCCAGGGGCCTAGGACGTCGTAACGTATTTTCGTAATATGCGTGCAGATCCAAGCAGTGCGGCTTTTTGCATTTGACTGATGGTGATTTTGTCAATTTTTAACTGTTTTAAATGTAATTCCAGTGCTTTTGGAATAGCACCCAGTGTGCCAATTACCACTGGAATTACCACTGCTGGTTTGTGCCATAGTCGTTGAATTTCAATTTTTAAGTCCTGGTATCTTGCGATTTTTTCATGTTCCTTCTCGGCGACCCTGCTATCACCTGGTATTGCGATGTCTATGATTGTGACCTTGTTTTTCTCAACCAGTGTGATGTCTGGTGTATTATGCGCCAGTATTTTGTCAGTTTGTATACGGAAATCCCACAAGATCTTGACCATCTGATTTTCAGTGACTTTTTCAGGCTGATGTTCCCACCAGTTTGTTGCTGTTTTAATATTATAATTTTTGCACAAATTCCAATGGATCATTATTATTATTATTATTATTATTATTATTATTATTATTATTATTATTATTAACCTTTATGTATAATCCAAAGGGATTGCTAATCTTCTTTACATGGGTGCCATTCAATATTCATATCCAATTATACTAACACTACACATTGTATACATTAGTAACATTATCAGTTATTTATTTAAGCTATATCTATTATCAATACATTTCACTAAGTTTAACTAGTTTTAAATTATATTCTTCCATCTATCAACTTGTATCTTTCCAATAGCAAAACAGTCTCATATCTTCTGCCATTTATGGTGTCAGTCCTCTAATCACCTTCTTGGTCAGCTTTGTGTAGACTTCTCTTAGCAACTCCTTGCTTATAAGATCTCTCATATAATCTTGATGCCCTCTTTCTGTTTCCTTATTCAGCTTATCTTTGGTTGTCAGCGGTGTTATCAATGCTTTTTCTATTAGAATATCTCTCTTTAAATCCATAGATTCTTTAGTTTTTTCTTCTTCTGTATCTTGCACCCTGGAATAGATTTCCTCTCCATTTAATTCCTCTTTCAGTATTCCATTCTTTCCATTTTCAGAGACAAACCAATCACCATAAATATCAGCAGGTTTAATCTCTTTATATTCATTTTGCACTTCAATTTTTTGAGTTTCAACCACCCCGTTTTGCATTTGATAGACATCTTCAATTTCATCATCATATTTTATTGTTATGTGCTCTAAGTATTTCAGTTTTTTCTCTATTCTTTCATATGTATTTGATAATTTCTGTATTTCTGAAAGTATCTTTTGCAAACTTGAGACTTCTATTTTCTTTTGAAATTGTGCCATTCTAACAAACACAGCTGCTCTAGCTTGCAAGGTTAATAAAATTAAAGCATAGATTCACAAAGAACGTTGTTTTCACTTTTCTTTGATTATAAATATACTTCAAAGGGACATATGTGTGCTTCCCTTCTTATCACTCTCTGTAGCCAAGCAGTAAAACCTTGTATTGCCAAGTCAAAACAATCCATAGAGAAAAAAGTGTTCCATTTTCAATACACAAAACTCCAATCAACAAATCCTCCCAGCCTCCGACCAGCATTAATACTGTTGAAAATCTAGTTTCCTTTTGTATCTTTTTTGTATTTCAAGTTAGAAAAAAGAGTCCAATCTTTAAATGAATTAGAAAAATACTCACAGCAATGAAAGAGGAAAACTGTTGTCCATAGGCTACAGAGAACAATAAAAGAAAAAATAGAAGAAGAAAACTTAATCCATCCGTTTCAAAAGGCTTGCATAAATTCCATCCATGAAAATAGCATATAAAAAGTAAGATAACCACTGTCCAAAACCATTCTAAATTTAATCCTGCTGCTTGATTCTTCTATTCTCCAATTTAGATTAATTTTAAGTTTTTATAGGCAGTCTCTTTTTAAAACAGTAAAAGTTCCTCACCAGCTGGAAACACTTTCTCTTTCCATATCCTTCCGACTTTGTCAGTCTTGGCTGGATTTTTTGTCGCTGGCTTGAAGAACTTCTCTTGCTTCTTTCAGGGATTTTACAATATCCCTGAGATCAGCAAGACGTATTCTTCCTGTTCACCGTCTCTTCGGGATGGTTTAGGTCTGATTGGACCACCCAGCGGCAAAAGTATTGGCTGCGGTCTCAGAGCATCGAGACCGCACGTCCATCTCATCGCGATGTTGGCCCTCCCCCCTACTTACAATGCTTCTTGATTGATCAAAAACCAGCATTCCTGTGAATGTATAACCCCATTAAAATAGTGCTTATCTTTAAAAAACCAACAAAGAATACAACACAATAAGCTCTGAGCTGAAGAAGCCTCTTGGATGAGAAGCAAAACGTCTTCAAAGAAAAACAAGGAACTCCAGTTGCCTCTTGAAAAAGCACCTTTGGGACAACCATGACCTGGATGACTGAGAATCCCCACAGACAATAAGCAGAAATATTTGGAGAATGAGACAGGGGGAATTAGACTGACAAAAGTAGTGTTGTAGCATTGCAGTACAAGCCCACACCTTTTCTGTATGCAGTGCAATGTTGCATACATATCTCCAAGGGGTACAACTTATGACACAGTACCACAATACTAGTTTTGTCATTGCGACAAAAGGGAAGAATCCTGTGGATACTGCTGACAACCATTTGCAGTTAATGATAGTGATAAAAAACTTTATGAACAATCCTCACGTTTACAATGTTCACAGTTGTCTACCACAAAGGAAAGTTGAAACGTCATAAATACAGTCGCAGTTTTACTTTGCGTAATGGTCAACTGTGGTTACTAAACAACGACCAACTGTAAAAGCAACAGCAGCAATAATAATAAATTCTGCTGCAAATATAATCGTTATAATAACAGGAGCAATAAAGAATACGATAGTGTAGAAGCATCCATTAAAAAAAAATCAACCCAAGGTTTGAAATATATATGCTTTGTGAATCTTTTGAGGATGATCTAGAAATGGGCTCCTATCTATGAAAAACCCTTTCTCTTAATGCCACAACACCGCCCTTAATTTGTATGGCAGGAGAACCAGCCGTAGGTCCTCAAATGAAGAACTTAACTAAATATGGAACATGAGGCCCCGCCAGAGGGTCTGCTTTATAGGGTTAAAGACAGTATTTATGCGATCAGTTGCTAAGGTCTGTATCTATTTAACAATTTTGCAAAGCCAATAGAATCTCAAGCTAGTAGACTACACAATTTCCATCCAGATATGAGTACCAGTTTTAGTACTTTATTTAGAAAACAATGTTTAAAAATTGCCTGTGCAAGTAAAAAGATATACATATTTATAATCTTTCAAGTCACACTTGTTTTCTAATTGCAGACAATCTTATTTACTGGCAAGTCAGGGCCATCTTAACAGCATTATGGGCCCTGGGCAAAGCAGTGTACTGGGGCCCCTACGACAGCTACTCACAGGAATAAAAATGTAAATGGTCAATAAAATTAAACATATATAGCATTTATTTTATTGGCACGTCCAACAAAATTGGTGTTGAAACATAAAAAACATGTGAGCTCATCTCATCATCTAAGGAAAAAAAATCAGTGTTAATTTCTATTAATGTATGTTAGTTTTAATTTAACAATGTAGTAAAATGTAATAAACATGTTGCTGTATTTTTATGATACAAGATGCATGGAAGGGTTAACATACACAGATTAGTATGGGGCCCCTATGCTCCGGGGACCCACAGGCAAGTGCCCATCAGGCCCATGCGTTAAGACAGCCCTGTGGCAAGTATTTAAAAATGTGACACCCCCACCACCATTGTCCTGTGGATGTAGAACACACTTATGTCTTAATCTGAAATACAAATACTTGCTTAAAAAGCATGTTTAGCATGGAATTATTAGAAGCTCCGCTACTCTTTGTATGCCTTGTTTTGGTCTTTCTAGAACACTCACTCACTCTCACTCTCTCTCTCACTCTCTCTCTCTCTCTCTCTCTCTCTCTCTCTCTCTCTCTCTCTCTCTCTCTCTCTCCCTCCCTCCCTCCCTCCCTCCCTCCCTCCCTCCCTCCCCCTCTCCCTCTCCCTCTCCCTCTCTCTCTTTCCCTCCCTCCCTCCCTCTCCCCCCTCTCTCTTTTTGCCTGGTGCCTTAACAATGCACCAAACTGACTTCACTAATACTATTAACTACCCTTATTTATTTATTTTTACAAAATATCTCTAAAAGTAAACCAGTACAGTTTCCTTAAATTCCAAATGTAGCTACTTATTAGTAGTAAACCAAACCAATCTAAATATTTCTCTCTCTTTATTTCCAATTTTTCCCGCAAAGCCTTTTTCTTCAATACAATTCACTGAGCTCAGTATTGCTCTAATAAATAATTTCATTCGACCACAGACAAAATGAACAACAATAATAACAACAAACCATTTAGGATGGAAGTTAATTCTTGGGGATAGAAAACACTCAGACTTTAGCCCCCAAGTATAATTATAGTATATCAGAAGAAGATTTAAAAAAAAAGAATATAAGACATTGGAATGACTTTATTGCCATGCAATTACTGCAAGTCAGTAATTTTGAAAATATCCATCAATTTTGAAGGGGGTGGAGGGAATATAATGACACACTCAGATAACTGCAGCTATCAGAGGAATGAACTTTACAGCAAGGAATCCTCCTAAAGTATAAAATGTGAAGCAAGTCTTTTACATAGATATAAACCAGTAATTAAAGCAAGACTAATTACAGCTAAGTAAATCCCTGAGGTAATAACTAACACCATGAACCTCAGCAGAAATACCTTGGATATGTTAAAGTTTCAAATTTAACATAGGATTTTAAATCTAAGAAAAACAGCTTTTCAGCTATTTCTGTCTCCCTGGATGGGCGTATCTATTAATCCCAGTTGGGCTATACTAGCTGGTTAATGGTGAAATATGAAAACCAATTTCAAAGCATCCACTTTCTAAATGGTTGAAGACCAGGTAATAATTTCTAAAATACTGTTTTGCATACTAGCTTTCAAAGTAATTTACCATTCTCATGTCAGAATAGTAGTTTGCCCCCAAATTTAGGAGGAGAAACCTTAGTGCAAAAACTACGTTTATTTCGTATGGAGCTGCTATCCAAAATCCAACATGATATTTGATAGACTTCTGCTTACACAGCTGGCTATCCCCTCTTATCCTTTATACCTAAATCTATTTTTGAACATTTCTTTCTTCTCCAAGGAAGTCTCTCAGCTTCTGTGGGCACCTTCAATGAGAAGAGAAGAATCCATTTGTTGTTATTTAGCAGCATGGATAATTAATGCTTTCTATTTTTTCTGCTTCTGTCCTATTTTATTATATAACGATTATTCTTAATCTTTTTTTTGGAAAATGTTTTTTATTGTTTTAATTAAACAAAAAATATATAAAAAAGAATCATCTTTCATTGCATCTTGTAGAAAGCATGTTGATTATTCTTAATCTTGATGTTATGTTTGGCTGTGATATTTTTATTGTACATCACACTGGGGCCTGTTAAGTGGTGGTGGTGGTGATCTATAAATAAAATAAATGAGCACATCTGGAACACAGTCATCTTGTTAAAAGGCCTTCTGACAGAAAGGGAGCAAATGTCTTCAAGGGATAGTTTAGCCGTACTACATAAAACTACTACAACTGGACTGGGGCTAGTCACTTCCTTATAGTAGCTTCCCTATTTTTGTGTCTGCCTCATTGATGGAATTATCAACAATGGGATGTCAGCTTCCTTTGAAACCCTCATTCTATTTTTCCACTGCATCCTCCATCTTTATTTTTTCCCTTACCACAGCAATTCTGATAAGAAGCAAAGAAGAGACAGCAGCATGCTATTGCTCCTTTGTGCTAGAGATGTCTCTTTGGGATCACTCTAGTGCAGTGTTTCTCAACCTTGGCCACTTGAAGATGTCTGGACTTCAACTCCCAGAATTCCCCAGCCAGCGAGTTGAAGTCCGGACATCTTCAAGTGGCCAAGGTTGAGGAACACTGCTCTAGTGCCTCCTAAGCTAACTTACACAATGTCAATTTGAGGTTAGATGTTATATGAACATTATATTGCTCTGAATGGGCTTTGGATTATACGAAGTTGAATTTGCCTGACATCCAATTGAAACCTATTGCAAATGAAAGGAAGAAAGGCAACTGGAGATAAATTGCTATCCAAAGAACTCAATATCAACCAGAACTTTACTTTTGCTGTTGTGGTTGTTGTTGTTGTTGTTGTTGTTGTTGGCCTTTTCATTTGGAGCAGATAAAACACAAGGAACGTCTTTCATTTTCACTTTCGTGTTTTGCAGCTCAGGATTCCATTAATACTTCCCTTTTGCCCCCCTGCGCTATGCTCGGCTCTAGTTTGCAGTCAGTTCATACTGCACTGATGTATATTTCATTGCCCAAGGCTTAATTTTGATTTATTGTCCATCCATAAATTAGAAAAATATGCTCTGGAATTCCATCCCGCTGAAAAGCTGTGCCTGATGTCAGGGGACTGGGTGATATTTAAGATGTCAGAAATACATATTGGATTAGCGTGCTTTGTTTCCCCACAACAGCAGGTGTTTAATCATAGCTGATGGCTGAAGTTAAATGCATTAGGACAGCATCAGCCAAGAAGATGGAGTTTTTCTAAACCATATAAACTCCAGATAAATAACTCAAAACTAATTGTGTGGCCACATCTTAGATACATTTTTATTTACTTAATATATTAAACCATGAAAATAGCCTCTGGCACTTAACTTTCCATTTACGATCCTGCGTAAATGCCTTATATTAGTAAGTGGATGCGTCTTCAAACACTGCTGCATTGCCCTTTCTTGGTTAGCAATGGGTTTTGATATTTCATAGTAGCATTAAAAAGGGAGGAAAAAAGGAATTTATCACTTACATAAGGATGGTAGGAAGGCTTTTTTATCATTTGTATTTGTTCCTCTAAGAACAACATTTGGGTATAAATACTGACTTTGGTAATGTTAATAGTAGATCAAATTCGATACATGCAGTGCATTCTCAAGGGTATTCTTTTAAAAATGTTGAGTGTTTCTTTGTTGCTGTTATGGTAGCTGTTTTGCTTATGTTAATCAGCATTCTCTGTGTATAGAAAAATGATCAGTCCTGGTCTTGAACAATTTAGCTGGAGGCCGGAGAGAAGCAGCTTAGGAGAGCAAACATTTTCAAGGTCAACCGGTGAACTGTAACAAGCCAGCGAGATTCATGGCAAGAATGGTATATTTTGACACTACAGCGATTTGATTAAAAGAAAAAGTAATGGGTTTAAACAGTCACTATGAGGATGTAGCCAGACTTTGTTAGCTTTTCGCAAATTACTTAACAAGCCAGTGATGAAACTGGAAATGGGACTATTTTATATAAAGAAAATGAGACAATATTACTTTGCAGCATCACTAATAAGGGTAGTCTTTTCAAGTATGCATCCAATGTCATCATTTTCCCATACGTTATAATGTTAGAGGGTCTCTAAGCACATCCGCTTAGAAGTTCCATTATAATCAATCCTGTCAATATTTAAAAAAAAAAAAAAAACAATTTTTTTCAAGAAAGTGTTCTTGGACAACATGCAATGTTTATCCTGCAATAGTTCTGAATTATTATTATTATTATTATTATTATTATTATTATTATTATTCAAGAATTCAATTCAAGAATTCAAGATTTTAGATTGTCAAGGTGCACTGAAAGGTTTAAGTGGGGAAATCAAGGAAGTTTTCATGTCTGACTTCATATATGGTAATGTACACTGTGATATATTAGAATGATATTTTCTCTACCCTGTGTTTGTGAGAAAACATGTGTATATATTCAAAAGGTCTTTCTCTATATGTGCTTATCCATTGTATTGGAACTCCTTTTCTTCTACTTTTTCCATAGTTAAATCACCCTTATTTGTATTAATGCTAAAGTAGTGTTTTCCCTCTTAAGCCAATAGCATCCAATGACAGCTGCAAAATTTGTAAATCTGTTTTATTCTCCAGCCTGTTATGTTAGGGGTGAAAAAGAATGATGACTCATGAATAAGAGCAAAACTGTACTTCTTGGTCATTTCAGCTTAATATGCCATTAATTTGCTGTTATCTCCGTAAAGAGCCAAACATATTAGACAGAAAGCACCAAAATATCCTGCCTACCATTTTGGTTTGGCATTAAAATGGAGTAATAGAAAAATAATGCAACAGTTAAAAGAAGTGATAGTGAAATATTACAATATGGAAATGATTGGATCAAGTACTCTTCCCTTCCACATTATCTTCTAAACAGAGCACATGGAAATCAACATGTCTTGCCTATAGTAAGGAAAAGAAGAGAATTCCAAGTTAAAATAATACATAAGATGGCTCTCTTTATAAGTTTGTTTTTTAAAAAACAAAACGTATTTATGAATGTGTCCTGATAATAAACATATTTATTACAGAAATTACCAGAAAGGCATACAGATATGTAATAAAATGTCAGTGGAAATACAGTTTTTAAAATTCTGCTTAAATTAGGGAAAGAAATTAACATAAAACAATAAAATGTAAATACTAGAGCGCAAAAAAATTAATTACTTAAAACTAATCACAACATGATAACACTATTTTGCAAAGGTATAAAAGAAGAACATGTTCAGTTTTAAAATAGAGTAATATAAAATGTCAAAATTTAATCCGAATTGTGAATTACATTTTCATGTTTCTAGTCAGGTTAAGTAATAATTGCTTGTTTCACTGTTTCCTAAATATACAAGCTCTGAAACAGAATTTGGCAACTTTAAAGAAGAGACATCATTGTATGGTGTGCCAGTAGAAATGAACCTGTCTGGTCTTCAGGGGAACTGATTTAGAGATGGAGTTCAGTACAAGTGACAAATTTCATCATATAATCAGCAGTACAACAACAGATGACCCACCGTTTCAATAACTCTTGAATGATACAGATAGTCTCTCTATGCAGTGAATATACTGTTTTCTCCCTTTTAACAATTCTGAAGGCACTGTGTTAAACTGGCTTAAGCTGAAGACACTAAGCAGATTTTATAATTTTTAAATAAAATTTTATTGGGACAAAAGGAGGAAAACCTAGATTTTTCCTTTCAAAGGAAGCAAAGTCCCTAGAATTATCTCTCTTTCATATGTATATCTATTGTTTGCTGTTTGACAACTTTTTTAGTTTGGATAAAACCCAAAGAAGGCAGAACATTATTAACAGACCAATATTTTGCCATTTTGCCTCCATGGTAATCTTTCAAATTGAATGCAAATTATTTCATGGTATCAGTGAAACTAAATCTTCAAGGAATAAGGTTAACTTAAGTAAGTAGGTGATAATATCTATACAAAACCATTTTTGTACTGAACTAAAACTCTTACTCAAAGAGTGGGATGCAAGGGACCCCAAAGATAGCCCTCAAAGGAGGTTGAACTGTTTCCAGAAGAGATAGGTCCTAGCACAGGTCTTTGTCCTATGTAGCATACAGATTCTCATTTTGGAAAAGAACTTAAATCGCACACCTCTGGAGGACTGCACTACAATATCTCTAGGGGAAGTCACCCAGACATCTTAACATTGAATGTTCTATCTTACATCCACTGATCTTCCAACCATATTTAATTAAATATGTGAAGAAAACCATAATTTTGGCCTTCAGAACATTTATAATAAGCTCTTTTTCAAGATAGTAGGAAGAAATCTCTGGGATTCCCTGAAGAAATCCCAGAAATAATTCCTAAGCGAAAATGAAAGAATAGCCTATCATTTACATGTAACAAGGTATGAACTTGTCTATTAGCCATTATTCTAGGTGAAAGCTATAATTAGAGACTGCTTGGACCAATAAGTTTTTTGTAGAAGTTAAACAAAACACCTGCTTTAAGTCTTTGTTTATAAAAACAAACAAAACAAAAAAATATAATCTGAGGATTCAATGAATCATCATGCATATGTTTTTGTACAAGTCCTAAGTAAGGGCAAGAAGCTGATGGTTTATTATAGGTGCTTCCAGCTTTCTCCATAATATAACCCAGTGTTTTTCAAAACTGGCAACTTTGAAAAGTTTGGAGAATTTCTTCAAGATATTCAACCATCTTCCAAATTCAAAATCAAATCTCAGTCACAATCCAGAAATCTACACCCACTTTCTTTAACTTAGTGTCCTTTTGATATGTTAGAATTTGTATCATGGCCTGTTAAGTTGAAAACAATACATGTCAATTAATACTGTTTTAAATTTAAAAGAAAATAGGACTACATATAGTTATAGGATAATTACTATAAATGTGGTAAATTTAAATTTTAATGTTTCTATTTTAGCTATTCTTCACTCAGGCTATTTGCGATACAAAACACATTAGTCTATAATGAGGACAATCTCTGTCCTCATGCCTTTGATAAGATATAATTGAATAGAGAATGGAACTCCCAGATGTTTAACAATTATTTAGAAATAAGGGAAGATTTATTTTATTTGTAGTACTTAGCCCTATCGATGAATAATTTCTGAGGTGATTTATTATAGATCACAGACTTAATAAATCAACAATAAAACCATAGTTGGCAACAATAAAAGAACAGTGCTTAAAACAACTGCAGCATAAAAATACAACGGATGTTTGTCTGATGCCCAGAAGGCAAGATTATGGGTAAGAGAATCCTCAAGCAGGTATCACAACCAGAAATATCTATAAAAAATACTATAATACTGCTCACAGTTGTTCCTGTTTTTTTTATATATATATATAATTGCAATAAAGCTTTTTTTAAAAAGCATTCCGCACATGAAAATAATGCTTACACTTCCTTTGGTTGTTTTATACCTGATATTTTTCCTTTCAGAGATTCCATAGAATCTTTCTCACCTTTTTAAACCTCATAAGCATATTCATGCTGTACTGGAGCATAAATTTGTAATCACATACATAGTGGCAGATCCTTTCAGATATCCAGGGGGGCCTACACCCCTTTTAATTTCTGTGAATATAGGCCAGGTGCAAATTTTAAAAAATGGTGACACATGAAAACAAAACAAGATACCATATAAAGAGTGAGATCCAATTTTAGTGCTGTTTAACTTACAGACCTGAATACATGCCTAAATGCCTATTCCTTGTTGGGAATGCAATCAAGATTATTTTTAATTTTTAATCAATCAGAGAGAGATATAATCTCCTTTAAAAAGTTATTCTGTCTGGTTCTGACACAATGGCTGCACTGAAATACTGTGGACAAATATTCAATATGTAGTATTGTTTTAAGAAATTATTTACATTTAGTTTGAAATCTTATTTTCTTCAGAATAAAGTTCCAGGCCTTCAAGAGCTATGATAATGAAATGTTCACCTTTTATATTAATATCATTAATTTTCACTGGTGCAGACTGAAAAAAATATTTGTGAGCGCATCTCATTAGGAGAACAGTTTGCACCTACGTATGTCCCTGTACTTCGTTCTGACATAACTGAAAAGTGCTAAGCATTATTTTTAATTCAGGAATTGAAAACTTGTTCTATTCATGTTTAACCTACTTAAAGCATTAAGCATATTAAAGATAAAGGTAAAGGTTCCCCTCGCACATATGTGCTAGTCATTCCCAAATTCTAGGGGAGGGGGTGCTCATCTCTGTTTCAAAGCCAAAGAGCCAGCGCTGTCCTAAGACGTTTCTGTGGTCATGTGGCTGGCATGACTAAATGTTGAAGGCGCATGGAGCACTGTTACAAAGGTGGTTCTTCTTTTTCTACTTGCATTTTTATGTACTTTAGAACTGCTAAGTTGGCAGAAACTGGGACAAGTAATGGGAGCTCACTCCGTTATGCAACGCTAGGGATTCGAACTACCCAACTGCCTATCTTTCTGATCGATAAGCTCAGTGTCTTAGCCACTAAGCCACTGCGCCACTACATTCCTGTTATTAAACATATTAGGCTGCCTTAATTTATTATATTCAATGATTTTTCCTTTCTCTATAGGTTTCTTCACACAACTTGTAGCTATCAATCCATAATTAAAGCCTTTATGAACACTTATATAAAACATAGGTTGGAATATATAACTCAAGCATTATTCCCCCCCCCCCCCCAAAAAAAAACCATGTTTTGGATCCATACATTTGTTCCTAGATGGATCGTCATCTAACAAAAATTCTCATTCATTATCTTCCTCCAATGCCAATTCCATCTTGAAGAGAACTAGGAAAGCAGCCTTGATTTTTGAGGGACAGCAATGTCCAGATAGACTGTCTATGGCTGTGAGCTGCTGTTTTCCTCCTTTATTTATGTTTTTTATCATTGCTCAGCTCAGCCACACAAGGCAAATTGTATTTAATAAATTAGCCTAATGGATTCCGCAAGTGGTTTGAGTGCTATGCTTCCTCTAGTTAAGGAAAACATTTATATTCCTCTTCTCTTTGCCTTTCTTGCCAGAAAGGGTAACCAGAGGGCAGGGGCAGGGAACAAAAGGGGGTGCATGTGTGTGTGTATGGGGGGGAGGGTGTTGACAGCTTTCTTCCCTCGGCCAAGGGGAAAAAATCCACTTCAGTCACAGGGGAGCCCTGTGGGCTGTGAGCGTTGGGAGGGGGGAAGAGGGAGCCTGAGCTGTTGGCCTTTCTTCCCTCTTGGGAGACTAGGCCGCCTCAGGCTGAAGGATCTACCACAGCTTTTTCTTAACAGAGCCACTCGCCACCCCCTTGCCGGTGTTGAACATTAAACTCCACCAACGGGCCTCTTTAACAGCTCCCCATGAAATAATAATTCATTATGCTGCTAGGAGGGAAGAAAGGGAGTGTAAGTATCTTGATGGGATTAGAGAAAAACCCCTGCAGAGATGATTTAGTAGCCGTGATAATTCACTTAATAGGAGCCTAGGGTAAATTGCCAGACATTGAAATGTAACTGAACCAGCCTTGGAAGGATGCACTGTAGGGCTGCATGGGTAGGATAACAGGCTTCATTAGCAATATTTAAGAGATTCCATATATGAATGAGTAATAAAAAAGCAGAATTATTTCATCCACCTCTTCTTGGTGGCCTTTAACTTTATCTGTCTGAATATCAAATTGGAAATGGCACGATAGCAACACATTTTGGAAACTGTTCTTTTAGCTGTTATTTATATGGTTGGTTTAGTTTCTCATTTGTTAACCTTTCAAAAGGAATATCTCTAAAACATGCATAACTGCACAATTGGAATTTGAAAGAAATTGCACAGAGAAAGGTAATAGCATAGATCCAACTGCCCAAAACAGAAGGTCTTTTTCTATTATATTTGGGATCTTGAAAATAATCTATTTTTGTAAGCAGTGTAAACTTCAGAGCAGAATCGTAGGGGCCGCATTTCTTATTACCTGAAGTTACAGATCTTAGATCCCAATCAAAATAGTAAAATGTAGCAACTAATTTCCATGTTAAGTTGCTTACAAGGAAAAATGTTTACTTCTATGATTGAAGGAAGTTAGCATAACTAATAGGCAAGTTAGAAAGGAAGCTGTTAATGAAAGCCTGCCTGTCTGATCAATACCAAACTTTTAAATCGTTGTTGTTGTTGTTGTTGTTGTTGTTGTTAATATTCAACACTTATTTATGGAAATGGAAACTGTTATACCTGAAACAAACGATAGTAGGCTTGAGGAAGAAATGCATGGACATAAAATACCAACTCTGCTTGCAAGGTATTTGACAAAGAGGATTTTTCTTTGAAAGGGTTTTGTATTTTTGAATTAGAAACAAACATCAGCATTGGCAATGGTGAGAGGGTTCCCACTTAATGTTTTAAGGAATGGGGAGGAGATGAACCCCAGATGATGATGCCAAGTACTCTAGAAGGAACTGACGACTTCACCCCTCTTCCTCAGTGGTACCTCTGCCACTGTAGAGTTACCTGTAGAAGAAAGCTTTCTCTTTGGCTCTGTTTTAGGTGGGGAGAAGGGAAACAGTGAAGAGTGAAAGCAGAAGACAGTGAAGAGCAGTACCTTTTATTTTCTAGAGCCAGTCTAGCGATGCAGCAAAGCATGAACTAGTTTGCTCTATTTGTGACTGGCTTGAGAAGGTTCAGAATTCTCTCTTCTTTTGTGCAGATCAAGGCAAGCTACTGGAGAAAGTAGATGGCCTCTATGTTTTCCTTTTCCCACTGAGTTGGCTGCAAGAGTCAAAGAGTACTAGCATCAAAGTATTATGCTCTTGCTTTTACATCACCAAAGGTGATGGAGTAACATTTAGCCACATAGCTTTTCCCATAACAAGGAACTTGAGACATGTCTGAAAAGAAAACACAGGCAAAACAAGTGGAGGAACCAGTTGACTCTAACTGGTGTCCTCTGGCAGAACTTCCTGGCTGGAGTCATTAGATGGTTGAGGATGGGGGAATAGATACCTCTTTAACTATTCTACTGATGACTGAAAAATGTATATTCATGTACCAACCATTTTGCAGTTCATTCAACGATAGCTCCATAAATCATTTTCATCAATCATTTTATATTTTCTATCCATGTTGTATTCTTGGTAAAATACAGCTGTGGTTTATCATTGCCTTCTCGGGTGCAGTATGTTAATGCCTTTATCATTATCACTAAAATGGTCAGCTACCTTTAACAACTTCCTATATTGCTACTGTCAAATAGAGGGGCCTGCTTGGTTTAGCCGGGCATCTGGGATGTACCTCATGCCTTGGGTGGGATTATATACTTTTGATTTACACTCTTCATGGATCTTCCCTTATCTATTCTAGCAACATCTCACAATGATGAGGTGATACAGCGGAATTATAAAATTGAACTGCATTGGAAATATACTTTCAGCAAGCTGTTTTGCAATGAATAGGAGAAGCAGAATGCTTTCTCCAGAGTATTACTGAAACTCATGCATTACACTGAAGAGTATAAAACTGTGAGATAAATTAAGGCTTTATTCATGTTCGAAAGCCTGGGGTACAGCTCCAACTGGTTTCCAAAAGTTATCAAATATGAATATGATCGAATGGGATAATTATCTTATCAAATTGGAGATAATTATAATACCTATATACCACTTACTATTTGAGCTTATAACAGTGATGAATGGGTCATATACGTATGATCAATCCTCAAAATTCTAGCCATCTCAATATCCTGTGGTGATGCCATCACCATCTGCAACCTTCCTTGAAGGCTTTCTACAACCAAAGTCAATGAGGAATCTAGCAGGAGACATCCTTACCTAATGACTCATGGTGAATTGCTTAACAATGGCAACTAAAAGACCCACAATTTCTATTGCTAAGTGGCACAGTCACATGCTGTGGTGAGATGCTGCTGGTGTAACAACTGGTTCAGTGAGAGAGCGCTTTGCGTGCGTACCTAAAACCTTTGTGCGCAGCGCTGAAAATGGAGCATTTAAAAGCTCAGCTGCTTACCTTCCAAGTCAGCAACAGCAAGTAAAACAGTGAGGGGGCGGGGGAATAAGCTGTGCCACACGATTTAGATGAGCTAGAAATCAGAAAATAAAGGACAGGATAAGGCAGGGGTGGGTGGGGCCAGCTGATCATTGATGCTACCAGTTTGTCCGAACCGGCTGAATACCAACTCTGGTCATATAATAATACATTTTATATACTGCATGGAATGATGGAAATTCTGGTCCCAACTGCCACTGCTAATTAAGGATTCCTTGTTTGGGGTATTTTTTCTTGGTTCCACATGTTTCTTTTTGAATGCCCTGACAAGCCACTTAAAAAACATTTCAGATAAGATGGCTGCCAAATCCAATGAGTTACCTTTTTATATTTTGTCCCATGCATAGGCCATTTCCTGTGCTTGCCTGGACTGCCTTTGAAGCAGCTACGGGTGTCTTCCCAAAGATGTAGCTACTTTAACATTTTGATGTGAGTCACTAAACTCATGATAATATACTTTACAAAGCAACACACACGCGCACACATCTGTGAGTTGAGCGAATTAGAGCACCCTACAAATATATGAAGTTGAAACAAATTGTTGCTGTGTTAGTCTTAACGCTGCGATTGGTTGATTGATTGATTACATTTCTGAATGTAAGGCCCATCTCCTTCAAACAGACACTTCTGATTCTAATTAAAATCATCTCAGATAGGTAAATTTGCAGCTTAATATACTGTATAAAATGCTGAAACAAGTTACTTATATAGAATATGGTCTCTTCCTATATAGCAAATTCTTATAGTCATAAGAATATTAACAATATAGTCAATTTACTTTATACAATATGAGTTTATACTGGCGTTTTTATTTTTATTTCTATTGTGCCGTTGTAGAGATGCTGTTTTATATAATACGATAAACCAGTTTGAAATGCAGCAAGGAGATTCTTCCTCAAATAAAACTAACGCTATTAATAACCACAACTGTCAATTCAGAACAAGACAAGTGTTTTAATAAATCTTCACTAATACCCCATACAAATATGAAAGAATGACTATCTTCCTCTGTTCCCAGGTGACCACTGCCTGTGATGACTTTGAATAATTCTCTCTAGTGGAAGGCAGCCAACTTGGTCCATTATTCCAGATGGCCAGCTCCAATTTGAAGTTCTGCAAATGGTCCTCGGCATTTAGGACGGCTCCTTCAATTTTATTTCAGAGGCAGGGAAAGATTGACTAGCAAAACGGATACATTTTCTTACCTAAGTAACCAAAATTACATACCGAAATGCAAACATGTATTTTAATAACTCACTATTTTAAAAGCTCCACTCACTTATATTCAAGGCACAAATAATTGCCTTTTAATTAAGAAAAGATGCAATAATGCCTTCTCAAGTATACTATTGTTCAGCCACCAATGAATTGGGAGGGGAAAGATGCTACAAGACATCCAGCTATGTAAAGTTCTGATTCCCATAGAGGAAATACAATTTATGATGCTGTGATGTTGTAGAAAATATTTTTTTTAAAAAAATGGCTGGTAAATAAGTAACAACAAAGTTACTTATATATAAAATAAAGTTCTACAAGCAATGTGTATCAGTCTCTGCAGCGAAAAACAATAATATTTATATATCCAAATAGATGTTTTACAGTTCCTTTGTAGTCCATGATAAATGGAAGGAAAGATGGCATGATGTCCTCCTGGAAAAAAAGGAACTGAATCAGTTATTTGGTAATGAAAACAGTTTGAATTACAGCATGGATCCTAGAATATACAGTAATTATTTTAGAAACATGATAGAGTAGGGAAAGTTGGTCAGCAAAGAGAAAAAGATGTGTTAGGGCACCATAGGCAAGAACATATAACAGGATAATAGAGTTAGAAGGCATTTTGGAAGTCTTTTAGTCCAATCACCTGCTCAAACAGGAAACCCTACACTGTTCCAGACAAGTGGCTGTCATGTTTTTTCAGACAAGTGGCTTAAAAATTCTAGTAATGGAGCACCCACAACTTCTGAATGCAAGCAATTCCACTATAGCAATAGCAGTTAGACTTATATACCGCTTCATAGGGCTTTCAGCCCTCTCTAAGCGGTTTACAGAGTCAGCAAATAGCCCCCACAGTCTGGGTCCTCATTTCACCCACCTTGGAAGGATGGAAGGCTGAGTCAACCTTGAGCCGGTGAGATTAGGACCGCTGAACTGAAGATAACAGTCAGCTGGAGTGGCCTGCAGTACTGCACCCTAACCACTGCGCCACCTCGGCTCACTAATTAATTGTTCTCACTGTTAGGAAATGTCTCCTTAGTTCGAGGTAGTTTCTCTCCTTGATTAGTTTCTATCCATTGTTTCTTATCTTGCCTTCTGGTCTTTGGAAAATAGGTTGACACAGTGGTGGGTTCCTACTGCTTTGGACCAGTTCAGCCGAACCGGTAGTGGTTTGGCGGCCTGGGTTGCTGGAACTGGCAGCAATCCAGGCCTGCCACACCTCTGAACCCATCTTGTTTTTCACTTCTGCGCATGCGCAGAACAATTTTTATTATGCTGCACATGTGCACACAGCGTGCATCAAGCAGGTGCATCATGCATCAAGTGTGCACAGCATGCACAGCGGGCATAAAGTGCACGCAGCATGCGTCAAGCATCCACAGGCGTGCATATGAGTGAACTGGTCTGCTGGAACCCACTCCTGGGTTTACCCCCCTTTTTATGTCACCCCAGTCTTTATTTTCACTAGACTAGACAAACCCAATTCCTGCAACCATTCTTTATATATTTTAGCCTCCACCCCGTTCATCATCTTTGTTGCTCTTTTCTGCACTCTTTCCAAAGTCTCTACATCTTTTTTATAATATGGTGACCAAAACTGCAGTATTCTATGTGTGGTCTTACTATGGATTTATAAAGTGGTACTAATACTTCATGTGATCTTGATTCTATCCCTCTGTTAATGCAACCTAGGATCGTGTTGGCTTTTCTGGCTGCTGCCACACGCTCCTGGTTCATAGTTAAGTGGTTGTCTTCTAGAACTCCAAGATCCCTCTCATAGTTACTTCTATTGTGTGTGTGGGGGGGGGGGGAAATGAAACTTTGATATTGGGTTTTCCTGATTAGATAGACTTGTTGTTATAGAAATGGCTAGTTTATACTATTATGTAAAAGTAAAACACTGAGGTTTGATATTAATGCCTTATTATACTGCACCAAAGGCACTTGGAAGTAATGTCTTTTTTTCTCCCCCCCCACTTGCTTTCTCCAATTTCTTTTTCCCTCTCCCTTCCATAACTTCCCTACTATTTACTTTTGTATTTTCTTTGTATGTTATATTATATACTAATAAATTTGATAAATGTGAATTATTTCTATTGAGCTAGGTTTCACTTAAGCTGTACTTGTACATTCGGTTTTTCTTGCCTAAGTGTAAAACCTTATTTTTCTCACCATTGAATTTCATTTTGTTAGATTGTTCAAATCCATTGAGATCCATCTGGATCTTGAACTTATCTTCTGGAATGTTGGTTTTTCTAGCCAGTTTAGTGTCATCTGCAAATTTGATGAGTTCCCTTTCTATTCCCTTATTTAAATCATTTATGAAGATGTTGAAGATTACTGGGTCTAAAATGGAATATTTGGATACCACACTGCTTACTTTCTTCCATGTAGATGTACTTCCATTGAGGACTACATGTTGAGTGCAACTTGTCAGCCAGTTACAAATCCATCTAGTGGTGATGCTGTGTAGCCCAGTGTTTTTCAACCTTTTTTGTGCAAAGGCACACTTTTTTCATGAAAAAAATCACGAGGCACACCACCATTAGAAAATGTTAAAAAAATTTAACTCTGTGCCTATATTGACTATATATAAAGTAATTCTCCCACGGCACACCTTACACTATGTCACGGCACACTAGTGTGCCGCGGCACAGTGGTTGAAAAACACTGGTGTAGCCTACATTTTTTTTAGCTTACCAAGAAGTAGGTTGTGGTCTACTTTGTCAAGTAGACCACATCCTACTTCTGCCTTGCTGTAATCCAAGTATACTATATCCACTGCATTTTGCTGCTCCACTAATTTAGTCACTATGTCAAAGAATGAAATATTTGTTTCGTATGATCTGCTTTTTTATCTATGCCCCTAGGCACATTAATATTGTACAATACCAATTTTATTTGACATATAGTCAATAATGTAATATTAATCCATGAAAGGCTTAAACTGTGTTTCTCTCTCTCTCTCTTCTTTCTTTCTTTCTTTCTTTCTTTCTTTCTTTCTTTCACCTTACTGAGATACTGGAAAAGGAATATTTTTATTTCTTATTCACACATAATACTGATAGTGAACCCTTTTCATTTACATACAGAGATATAGAGGTCCAGTGTTGAGAACAAATGGGTTGCTGCCAAGAAAACCTAAGGGTTGTGTCCATGTAAATATAAGGAGTTCATTTTGACCAAAAAGTGATTTTATCTTTACCTTACATAATAGTAATAATGTCCTTACAAAATAAAATACATTATCAGTAGTAATATTATCATTCAGTATGATCACATTTTCATTCAATAGACTATTCTAAGATTATATACATTAGATTACAGGTACAAATTAGATTTCAAGTCAAAACCAGCTTTACATTTGACTTCTTATATTCTTAAGAGAGAAATTGGGTCAAGAGACTATTCTTATAGTCTACAAGTAAGTTCAATAAAACCAAATGTTAACAAGTGTTGAAACACACATTATAAATATGGTAGATGCATAGATAGACTGGATATTGGGGAAAGTGATGTTAAAGATTATGAACATTAAGATTTATATTAATCTATAAGCCTATTAAAGTCCAGTAAAACCTGTCCTTCAGACCTCCTGTTAAAAGATATTGCTTCCCTGAGGGGACCACTAAATTTAGGGCCAAATTATTTTCCCATAAAGAACAATGAAAAGAAAATGATTATATTAAGTCTACTTCTACTATGGTTTCTTTTCAATGTTCTGCTAAAAGTGATTCCAAATAGTAAGATAATATTGATTTTGACCTTGTTAATGAATCTGAAGAATTTTAAGTAATGTCTGACTCATCTAAATCCATTCTGTATGAGTGTTAACTGAAAACCAACATTTCGACAAATTGTTAATGGCTTCAGTGTGTTATAGACACATTTGCACCCACAAGTTTAAAGCAGATGAGCATTTTGCATGAATATTACAACTGCAAAGCTTTTACTCCCAAATAGTCTTTGATCAGCTTCAATCATCTCTTCATTCTTCAAGCTATCTTCTAATACCTCTTTTTAAAGAGGCTCACCAGTTCTTCAAGGGGAGGGGGGAAAGATATAGGAGGAAAATTCCATTCTATTAGTAAATGCTGTATCATCAAAAGACATACACAACTGGAAAGAGTTGTCTGATTGAGAATTTCAAGCCAAAGAATTAGTTTGTACTTTCTTTCTGATCTGACTGACAAGTAGTTCTTAAGCTGTTGCTAAAATGCCATTTTATGAATAACTCATGTGTTAATATATGGGAACATGCAATAATTTCTGTGTACATCTGTGATAACCACCCCTCACCAAAGAGATACATTGAACAGTTGGTCACCTACAGGGAACCACACTAATTATGACTTGTGAATTACTTTCTCCATGAAATCACAATTTTTACAATGACTATATATAGATTATGAATTTTGCAGAAGGCTTATTGCCTGGGGTGAGACTTTGGCTGTTTAAGTACTGTTATCCTGGTAGAATATTCATTTAGATTTTCATGCTCTACTCAGCACCTTGACTGTCCTTAGAGTTTCACACTTGGATTAAAAATACATTGGATTCATCAAGCATATTGTTAGTAAAATGAACTGGGATTTCCCTACTGCATACCATGTTCTGCGATTTTCTGGCAGGAAATGAATTAGAGACCAAACAGATGTGTTAGAAACTTTTGCCGCATCTTTGCTTCAAGTAAAAACTGACCCATAATTACTCATATACTTTACTATTGAGTTGTGAATAACAAAGGTGTACTAGCCTTCTGGTAATATGACTAATTTTTTTAGAAGTGCCCATTATTAGGGTTTTGCTTTGCAACAACCTTTTAATACTAAAATGAGAATGTTGTAGGTGATGATCATGCATACCTTCTATTCATATATCCACAGATTAATGCATATGTCCTTATATTAACAAACAGGGAATATTTTAACAGGTATAATGCATAATGTGCTCATAATAGGTGTGTGACAGAAGTTCAGAAGTGACAGAATGTGGTAGGTGGCAAAAAAAATCACTAAAAAATTCTTCTACAATACCTTTAATTATGATGGCATGAAGTTTATTAGCTGTTGAGATCAGAAGATTAAATATTTTTCAGAAGGTAGCTTCACTTTGGATGACCTGTAAAATAATAATTATACATTGGTTGTTGCTACTGGACGTAGGAGGGAATTGCTGCAAATTTCCCTCTAATTTGAAGAATGTATGCAGAAGACATGGAGGCAGTAATGGTAAAAGATAAAGCTGCCTCACACTGAGCTTGACATCTAGAAATCTCTTGGAGATCATCATGCAGTTTTCTTGGCAACAACATGAAGATAGTTTGGTACTGCCTTTTTCCAGGATGTTTTTCAAAATCCCGGTGTAGCTTACAGCTCTGAGATTTCCAAATACGAAGCTGGGATGATCCTACTTAGGTTGGTTTTTTTAAGATTGTTGAAGATGAGCTACGTTCTTCATAGCCAACAAAAATAAAAGTCAAATATTGACTTCTTCAATGCTCAAAGATTCTTTTAGAAGATCTATCCACTGACCTGAACTAACCCACCTGGAAGATCAGCATCCTTACTTCCCTTTGGCCAAATGAAATGGCTTTGGGCAAAGCTGCTATTGCAGGCAGATTGGCCACATTTTGAAGATCATGTCATGTCTGCTAAATAAATAGAACATTGAAGAGGATGTTTCTACTTCATAATCCCAGATGCTTGTGCACAGATTGTGAAAGCTGTGGGTAAAACTCATTTCCTGGCCATTTTTGGTCCATGAACCCAAGAAAATGATGTGCCTGATGGTAAATAAGGCCTTTCCTTGAGCAGGACAAACTATGCTAAGAATATGCTTAGGATTGTAAGAAATTGTTATGCTTAGATACCAGTAATATAAAAACAAAAAATTTGGGAATGGGACAAATCTGTGCCAAGTTGCTTCATATTGTAGAAGAAAATTAATCATATTTGTATGAAAAAAAAATCATAAGCTGAAGCTTTAGAGGGAATTGTACAATTGACAATCAAATGGAGCTTAAAGGGAGTGATGAGGTTTTCAGCTGAAAGACCTGAAATAATAATAATAAAAAAGAAGTGTTATAGTGGGGAAAAATGTCAACAGTAAATCATAAGATTTTGCCCTACTGAGCTACTTGCTAGCTCTACAGCTTCCTGGGTTCTTATTACAGGAAAAGACTAACTTTCATGGTCAATAAAACTTTAGAAATGCATGTAGGGATGTAAAGCATATATTGTGATGTCCCCCCCCCAAAAAAATACTAATTGTACAAGATAAATGATGGAAAGTATGGGGTCCTCGCCTGGTAATCTATTCCTTCATTTGTTTTAAGATAAGTTATTACCATTCTGTTTGTTCCATGAGATGCACATCCGTTTCTCCCATTTAACAGAAAATGAAGGTTTAAAAGACTGAAGTATTCTTGTCTCCCAGCTCCACTTCCTATCTTTAAAGTGTTTCCTAGGGATGCTCAGAAAGATCTTGGAACGTGCAAGCAACAAGCCCATTTCTGAAGTGGAAGAGCCAGGCCTAGCTGCCCAAATGACTTACTGTAGTCCAAAACAGAACAGGTGGTGGCCAGATTGAATCTGTTGTTGTTGGAATGATTTGATTTATAAACAGGGTGATAAAATTTTATGGCAAGGACTCAAGGAACATGGGGAAGTTGCAAGATCCTAGAGTAAAAGTCATTTCCCTTGTAAATCTATCTTAATACTCTGAGTTGTGAAGCATAAAGCAGAAAAATAAATTGAATGCTATCCTAAATATAAGTTTACACACCCATTATTAAACATGTAGTTGCAATGACAGACATTTATTTATGTTATGCATTTGCAGATATTTAAGGGCTTTTATTTGCATAAGACTGTAGATCTGTCTACTCGGAGATATTTATATTGCTTGGTGTAGCATTACTTTTGAACATGTATGCATAAGCATCTTCATTATGTTTACAAATTACAAATACACACACACACACACACACACACACACACACACACATATTTGTGTGTGCTGTGGCACAATGGTTAGGATGCAGTATTGCAGGCTGACTTCGCTCACTGCCAGGAGTTCGATTCAAGGTTGACTTAGCCTTCCATCCTTCTGAGGTTGGTAAAATGGGGACCCAGATTGTTGGAGGCAATATGCTGACTCTGCAAACCTTTCAGAGAGTACTGGAGAATATATAATAAAAGCATAATTATGTATACTGCATATATAGCAATACACACGCATACACGTACTTTATATGGTTTATATTAGGATTATATTTCATTATATGTCGCTGAAATTTGCCTCCTGCTTTTCCATGGTGAAGATTCTAGTTCATTGGCCTCCTGCAATATCACAGATTATGCTTGATCCCTTGTCTTGAAACATGGCCCTAAAAACATAAAGAGATCATTTTGACAGCCTGTTTGTTTAGGCCAGTTCTGACTTGTCATCCCATTTCACGTGCCTATATAGCTAAGATTTCTCTGATAAAGAGACCATTCCCTGTATTATTAAATTAATGAAATACCATATGAAGAGATTGATAAATCTGTTTCTCAGTTTAAAAATACAGAACGTTAAACAAGCATGCAGTCCTCACATGTCTCACGCCCACCCTCTCCCAGATTCTGGATCATGCAAATGTTTAGCAAATGCATCGTGGTGCCATATTTCCAGCTCAGCTGATGTATCGATCTCAGGGAATTTTGAGATATAAACTTCAATTTGGCTCTCCGTCATTGAGTGGACACTGCCACCAACGGCTGTGACTCCCAGTTATTTGTTGTGGCTGTTTTGCTGTCCCTGTTTGCACATTAATCCAGTGACAATTAGGTGTCAGCTTGCGTTGATTCTACTCACTGATAGCCTTGGGCTGTGCACTTGAAGCCCTAATCAGGAGTGTAAACTCTGCTATATTTCAATTTGGAGAAGCGCTCTTCCGCTAAGAGGCCCCTGGCACTGCGATAAATAAAACGCCTATTTACTCTATCGCCACACTTAGACATCTAATGCACTTACTACCAGCCCCCTAATCATAGCCTCTAGTTAAATCCGCCTATAAATCACTCCATTCTCATCCTGCAGATTAGTGAAGCCATTTCCCCCAAACCCCACAATGAACACTGTTTCCTTTTCTTGTTAGTCAAAAGCTAGATGATTTTTATTAGGTTAAAGACGAGCTCACAGATGGTAAATCGCAGGGAGAGAAATGAGGTGGAGAGTTACATGGTGCAATGCAAGCATTGGTGGGGAAGGAGGGGGTACAGCAAGAGCAGAATCAAATGAGGAAGCAAACAACCACCGTCATCATCCTTTTATGTGCTTACCCAGCCCGCCCCCCCCCGCAGCCTCCTCTTTTCTTCCTCCTCTCCCCCCTTCTCTTGCATTAATTACATTCCATGTTCCATTACATGCTTGGCACAGGAGGACATGGGATGAAAAAAGTCATCCCCCCCTCCACACAAACGCAAGAGATTAGATTCTGGTCAAGGAAGGCGTGGTGGAGAGGGCAAAAAGAGAAAAGGTTGTCTACACTGTGAGATTTATTCCAGCTAACCTCTGACTGAAGGATGACTTTGCTGCATCTGAACATCTGGGAATCATGTGGCCATCACGAGAATCAGCAAACATGCCATTCAAATTGCAACCACTGAAGAAGGCCAAGCAAATGTTCTCGGGAAAATGTGCAAAGCAGTAACAGGCTAAACAATATCCATTTATCCACCAATATATCTGCCCATATTTCCCCCCAAAATAGCCTTGATAAGAAAATTGCTACTACTCAAGTATATACAGTAGCTTTAAAAAAAATAATTGGAGTTTTTAACCCGTGTATTTTTCTCTTGCTTTTCCTAACATTCCTTCTGTTTATGAAATAAAAATGACAGAATTTCATTTTTAGTGGTCTATTCCTTGCCAAACATTAGAGGCACTGAAAGGTTTGGCAAAGCAAATGTTGATTTGGACAGAAGTGGTATCATTTGTTCCATGTTTATTTTGAGGACAGATAAAAAACCTTTAATATCTTGCTTCCACTACCCAATTAGGACTTTTTGTACTATATTAAGATTTGGAGTTATAATGATCCAATTGCCTCAAATTGTCTCTAACTGGCGGCAGACTTGAGGGATCAGGCTGTCTGTGGGGTACAGTAAAAAGAAATGATGGCTATGGTCGTGTGATCAAAACTTCACCTCTTCTTTTTACACAAAATTATAAAACTCAGGTAGAACGTCATTCACACCATCATGGCTACCATCTTTTCTGATGACTTTTCATTCCAAACTGGTGTGCATAAGCCATTAATGGAGTTTAGAATAGAAGAGAATAACATAGCTGGAAGGGACCTTGGAGATCTTCTACCCTGTGCTTAGGCAGGAAACCCTATACCACTTCAGATAAATGGTTATACAACATCTGCTTAAAGATTTCCAGTGTTGGGGCATTCACAACTTCTGGAAGCAAGTTGTCCCACTGATTAATTGTTCTAACTGTCAGGAAATTTCTCCTTAGTTCTAAGTTGCTTTTCTCCTTGATTAGTTTCCACCTATTGCTTCTTGTCCTACCCTCAGGTGCTTTGGAGAATAGTTTGACTCTCTCTCCTTTGTGGCAACCCCTGAGATATTGGAACACTGCTATCATGTCTCCCCTAGTCTTTTTCATTAAACTAGGCATACCTTGTTCCTGCAGCCATTCTTCATATGTGTTAGCTTCCAGTCTCCTAATCATCTTTGTGGCTCTTCTCTGCAGTCTTTCTAGAGTCTCAAGGTCAAGTTTGCTTGACCTTGGCCTAGTCTAATGTGTGGATCAAGCTATTGCAGTTTGTAACTCATGATCACTGATGCAGTCTTTTGTGTGAAATCAGCCATTTTACCTTGGTTAGAAAACCATGGCTTAATATGATACAGAAGTGGCTCAGAATAAGTCAGGCTTAGCAAATTGTACTCTTAGAGCTAGGCTTTGGGGTTATAAACATTACATTAATACCTTGGGTAATGTCATAAGTGAACATGTGGGAAAGGCAAGTTTGTTGGTTGGCAAAGGATGTATATATTTTTCTATTATGTGAATTTTGCATGGCTTGGTTGGGGGGAGGTTTATAGGCAGTTTTTAATTCACATGTAAATGAAGTTACGCCATGTCAGTTCATATGTCTGTTGATCTGTTGTATGAATCCAATTACAGAGAATAAAAACAGTGAATTAAAATGAAATGGAAACAGAATAATTTAAAATAGTTTAAATGATTCTCTCTTGGAAGACAATAATCTGGAGACAGGTTATCTTGCAGTATTATGTTTATTTGCATATGCAAAAAGCAAATCTAGGTTCACAGCAAAATTAAATCAATTTGTCTTCTAAAATCCTTTACTAGTCCTGATTAAATTCTCCAAATGTTCTTTCTCACAGTCTACCAGCTAAAGCAAAACCGGTTTCAATCATATTTCAACAAATGTGTCTGACTCCTTTACCCAATGTAGTAAGAATACCCAGCTTGCCTACTGGAGTTCATTGCTATTGGTAGAGCTCTGCCAAATGGAGAGAAAGACACACGCACATCTTCAGTTTCCATAAAACAGTGGTGTTTATGAATTTTATTGGGTTCTTGGAAACATTTGGAATTTTGAGACCATATTATGGAAACCCTCACAAAATGACTACCATGTAGCCTTGGCTACTCATGTTATGGTAAGTCAGTTTTATTCATTTACCAAATATCTCACATGTGATTTTGTTTCTTAATACATGTCTCCTGATCACCAGGACATTCCTCTATGACTAAATCCATTTCTTCTGTTTTCTCAGCAAGTGCAAGACTTTTAAAGGGAGCATTATTGATAAGCAATAAGGCCTGCGTTTGCATATACATTGATGCCCATGAGTGCAATATTGGGGGCAGTAGCAATAGAGTAGCATTGAGAATAAAGTCTGACTAGACTACTAGGAAGATGCATGTTAGCCATAATCTAATTAAATGAATTAATTTAGTGAGACAAGTACATTCAATCTACATTGTCAGTTTGATTTTTTTTTTAAAAAAAAATTGTATGTGAGGATAACTAAAAGTCCATTGAATTGCAATATCCATTTAAAAGTATCCAGTTCAATTTAATGCATTACATGAATTCGGGTATTCAGTTCAAAGATTGAGTTTGAAAGGGTTATTTGATTGAATTGCTTTGAAGCAAAGCTTCTAATCAAAAACTTTGCACAGACCAATTATATACCTCAACACAATCATTCTTGTTCAAATATCAATGTCAGGGTTTTCTTCAGAAAAGAGGTTCAAGTAATCAAGAGGAAATGAAGAAAGAAATGTCCAGATCTGGAGAATTATCACTACTTTGTCTCATTTTTATGATAGCATCCAAGGAGCCAGCTTTCACGCTTTTTTGTATGAAAAATGGCACAGTGGTTCACAAATCCCTCTAATTCATAACAGTTGGATTCTCATCTCATATATGCTTAATTCATGTGGTGCTCCTACAGTCTTCATATCTCCCTACATCGTCTATCCAGACTTCTTTATCTGAGTCCAAATAAATGAGGTGGAGGTGGGGAAGCAGAGTTTCCGCTGGCTTTGCTGATATCAAAAAATTGAGAGAAATTGAGATTGACCTGCCATCAAGGAGGAAGTCTTAAACATCCAGCATCCCTCTCGGAGAAGAACTGTAATGGAAGTTTGGAAAATGTGGTAACCAAAATGGAATAGATAGCAAACAGCTAGTAAAGACGGATGAAGAAAGCATGGCTAGAGATCCTAAAATGGTTTAGGCAGTTTTTATATTGCTGAAGGTTTATTAGTTGAGTGGTCTGAAGCCCATAAAGCAAAGCAAGGCCTAATTTAAGGAATCATATTGAAGACCAGAAGAAGCTCAAGAGGACCAAAGAAGAAGGTAAGAAAAATCACATGTAAGTACCATTAAATGGTGCACATAGATGTTAAACCTATGTCAATACTACACCCACACAGAGACAAGGGCTTAATGCTAAACTAAATTTTGAATTCTGAAAAACAAATATGCTATTGGAGCATTCTAAAGACAAGTGGTTTTCCCATCTAATAAGCTAAAGCCAGGGAGAAGGAAGGACTAATTCACAATAGTATGCAGTGCAATTAGCTTTGCTTGATGCTGAGATACCAGAAGTATTTTGCTGTTTGACTTGCCTTATCCAAAGATTGAAAAAGCAACAAGAAGTTCAATATGCTGTTGAGGGCATCAATGCGGGCAGTTCATCAGGGTGATCAAAGTCACACCTGCTGTTCTGTGTGGCCAGGAAGGATGATGCATTTGCGCAGTTGTGGCTACCATTAGCACTTTTTTTTGATACACATACGCCCATCATGGCTACACCAGATATAGTTTCGTACTGAATATTAATCAAGTTATTGGAATTTATATGTGCTTTCTGTGGCAGCTCAGCTAAGGCAGTTTGCTCAGTTTACACCACTCAATAAACTAGAAATTACCTATATAAACTTGATTAAAATGGCATACCCTAAGCTAAAATATGCTTATCCCCTTCTGTCATGTAAACATAAGCAAAATGGTAACTTGGCTTTGCTTTAACATGTAGGATTAATTCAAGTTTCTGTAGTTTGATCATAGATATACATTGGCTTAATACAGTCTTGGACCCAGACATTCTCTCCTCCTGAACCCCACATTTTCACTAAGAGCAGGCCTTGTGAAGCTGATCAGCTCTAGCTTTTAGAAATCCACAGGATCACAAAATGACAGCAGAAGAATAAATAACTCTTTATGCTGGTCTCCAGTGGTTATCCAGATTTCTGTAGGCCAATTAAGGTGGGAATCATAATCTATTGTTGTTGTTGTTAATTGCAAAATCATATCCGACCCATCGCGATCCCATGGGCAACATTCCTCCAGTCCTTTCTCTACCATCCTCCGGAGTCCATTTAAACTGACGCCTACTGCTTCGGTGACTCCATCCAGCCACCTCATTCTCATTTTATTGTTGTTGTTGTTATTGTTAGATGCAAAATTGTGTCTGATCCATTGCGACCCCATGGACAATGTTCCTCCAGGCCTTCCTGTCCTCTACCATCCTCTGGAGTCCATTTAAGCTCACGCTGACTGCTTCAGTGACTCCATCCAGCCACCTCATTCTCTGCCGTCCTGTTTTTCTTTTGCCCTCAATCTTTCCCAGCATTAGGCTCTTCTCCAGTGAGTCCTTCCTTCTTATTTGGTGGCCACAGTATTTTGAGTTTCATCTTCAGGATCTGGCCTTCTAAAGAGCAGTCAGGCTTAATCTCCTTGTCAAACCCAGTCAGGGTTTGATCGCCTTGCAGTCCAAGGGACTTGCAAGAGTCATCTCCAGCACCATAGTTCAAAGCTCATTTTATTATTTACCTATAATTCAAAAGATTTGGGAAAGTATGGGCACTTTGTGGCCTAGTTTAGCTGATTTTTTTATGCTTTCATCAGTTAATACAATGTTTTTCAAACTTGGCAGTTCAGGGATTGAAGGCATCCTAAAGATGCAAAGATTGAAATAAAGGCTTCTTCGGCCCAGTTGGAAGTCCTGCAACAGCCCCCTATCAACTCCTGGGATAGCCTCCTTTGAATGTCTGTAATCTTCTCCACATTCCACTCTGAACACAAGTCTCTTCCTCATTTTTTTCTGCTTTATGGTCCATCTTGCTGGATAAGGAGCTATGGGGAACCCAAAAACATTTGGCTATCTTTGAGCTGCCTTAATAAAAGTATCAGTGTAAAAGAAAATTTAGGTTTTTATGTATTCCCCCCTCTTAGAACCAACATGAGTAACTTTCCCTTTTGTATCGCATTTACTCAGGATAAGAGCATTGAGGCTTGAAGTCCAATAAAAAGGCCAGAAGCCATGGATCTGTTATAGGGGAGAAGGGGAGGGGGGGTCCCCCAGGGAAACAGTATGTAAACAAAGACCAGCTCTGTAGCCTTTACACCTCGCTTTCATCCTCTTTTCTTGCCTGGATCTCAGGTGGAATTAAAGGGATTAAAGCGGAGAGTAAATGAGGCGAGTGTGCAAAATGACTCCTTTCTCAACCAAACGGCATGTTCCGTGCTGGGGAAATGAGATACACATTTAAATCTCATCCATCCACCGCCTGTGGCCACCAACGTGTACCTGCCTACTTAGCCCAAGGGTTAATTAATTGAGGCTTCAATGCACTATTGCAAGAGCATTATTGCATTTGATACTCTACATCTGTGATTTAAAACTCTTTCAGTCCCTTGTCAGCAAGGGAGGGCTTTAACTAGGAAATTAGCATTCAGATAAGGGTATGGTCTATTTGCTTCTGAAAGGAAGGAAATATTAAGGATGCTGGTGCACAAACCACACTATAATATTCTATCCCATCATGGATAGGACTCCTGAGCCCAGCTTCCCGAGGGGGTGGGAATGTCACACCAAGAAGGGGGACATCTAAAAATGACTCTGTAACCTCCAGAAGAAACCATTACATGTAGGAAACAAACTACCAAACGCACTGAAACAGATGACAATACCATTTAATTTATATGAAAAATACTTTGACCTTACCTCCGTTTCCAAATGCATAATTATTCAAGTGTTACATTTTGGCATTATTCTGATGGCTTTATATGCAAGTTGGTTACTAGTGAAGTGAGGATGTGGGAATACTCTGCTTTCTTTTTAGGCTTTTCTTTCTTAGCAATCAGAAAATGTAACATCACGGCTACATCTCAACTTTGTATACTAAACAGAGTATAAACACTCGGCTGCTAAAATACATCTCATATTTTTCAAAGTAAAGGTTTATTATAAAACATGAAAGGTGGTTGATCCATCAATTAGTTATATGATTTGTGGGGTGCTGATACAAACACTTATTCTGCACAAACAGGACATCATTTTGTGAACCACCCCCAATCCATTTTGAAATACTTTGTATTTTTTCATAGATTGTTCCGGAATCAGTGGGTTGTGGCCAGTTGTGTCCATCTGGAACAGTGCAGAATAGTGTTTGCCTACAAAACAGATTCTGTTTTGTAGGCAAACAGACAATGTCAGCTGGCGGCTCCCCGGAGGAGAGCCTTCTCTGTGGCTGCCCCGACCCTTTGGAACGAACTACCCCAGAAATCCGGACCTCACCCACTCTCATGGCCTTCAGAAAAGCTGTCAGGACCTGGCTATTCCGGCAGGCCTGGGGCTGTTGACTTCATTGTTGAGGTCCAGCCCCGACTGAAATGAATGTATCTGTGTTGTTGTTTTTAACTTGTCTATTTTATTTTTATTTTATTTTTCTTTCTTTCCCCTCTCTGTAAGCCGTCCAGAGTCCTCCGGGATTGGGCAGCCTATAAATAAAATTAAACTTCAATTAAACTTCAAACTTCTTTTCATGTGCTCCACAAATATTGATACCAATTCCTCAAAGCAGATTTGAGGACATACGTATCCCAGAATGTAATGTTGTATGCAATGCACTGTTTCACTGGATGTAGTTTATAACAAAATAAACAAGAAAACCCAGCAAACATAGTTTCCTGCTCCCATATGAATACATGTGGTTAATTTTGCAAGGTTTCTCTCCTCCCCAACCCAAATGGTATCTCCCTTTTCACCATTAAGATTGGCAGCTTCCAGCTTTCATTAGAAATAACAATTGTTTCTTGTTAGGGTGACTGTTGGTTTCATTAAACTGAAATTATTGAACCAAAATCAACCTATTGTTGTCCCCCTCCTCAAAATCATCATTGGCCTCATCCATCTTGGAGAATTATAAGCCAGACTTTAATTTTCCATTTATTGGCATGATTGTAGAACTCTCAGATAAAACCATCTGGATATATGTATTTTTTCCCCCAGGTGGGCTTTAAGCCTGGATACGGAATAGGGCTATTAGGCTATTTGTGTGGATGACTTGCAGCAGGACTTTTGAGAGCCTTCTTGTTCTGCTAGATCTTTCGGCAACTTTTGATACCATCAATTGTAGTGTCCTTTTGGGTTCCCTAAGAAACAGAATGGGCTAGCTCACCAGGGCCAACGTGCTGTAGGACAACTCAATGCAGGGCAATTCAATAAATGCAAACATTAAATTAATTTCAGGGCAACCGTGGCCAATAATAATAAAATACAAGAATTACAATAATTTTGATGGAAATGTTGTCACCAATAATAAAAGTACCTGAATGAAAATTAATACAGTAGTGAATTGTCCTGTGCTTAGTGGTACTACAGTGAATTGGCAATGTTGAGCTGATTGTAGTGAGTAGTTCTAGACCAGTGTTTCTCAACCTTGGCAACTTGAAGACGTCTGGACTTCAACTCCCAGAATTCCCCAGCCAGCAAATGCTGGCTGGGGAATTCTGGGAGTTGAAGTCCAGACATCTTCAAGTTGCCAAGGTTGAGAAACACTGGTCTAGACCCATCTAGAAGGGTTAGTGACTAGAGGCACTGTTTCACATTGATTCCACTGCTCCTTCAGTGGGCTGTTCCAGGTTATGTTGTTTGATAGATATATTCTCCATGACTACTTTCATGAAATTTCTTATATTGTTGTTTGGATTTCAGCATTAAATTACAGTAGATGTGAACATTAAAAAGGCACAACGTGTTGCAGTAAAATGAAGTGATATCCTATTCATCATTGTTATTTGTGGTGATAATGAGGAAAATATTTGCTACCCTGTCACATTCAGAAGATATTGATATCTTCTGAAACAGATCTAAATTCAAGGTACAAGATACCACAAAATGTAACATTTTGGAAAGTATTTTACATGTACGATTCAATTTGGGTTTTACTGATGGTGAGACTACAGTTGCGGATTTAACAAGCACAAAGTACAGTCAAGAGCATTTAATACTCCGTAGACTTGATGGCTTTGGGAGAGACGCCCTTCAAAGTTGCCTATTTAATAAATGTAATAGGAATTTTTCAGTTTCATAAAGCATTTTGATAACTGGAAAGTACCAGATAACGGGCAGGATGTTCCAACAATGAATTTCAAAGAAATTAATCGACTCCTTTAGAAGCCTAAGAAGCCTATTAAAGTGGCCACCCCATTCGCTCTTTTTACAATCTCTGTGGGCACAAAACTCAGACTGTAACGACCACTCAACAGTGTAAGCTGCCCTTTTCATCTTCTTCTAAGCAGAAAAATACATTTTTTTCACTATATAAAGAGTTTTTACAATAGTAATAAAACAACTCCAGAGAACATGGTTGTCTTGTGATAGTTTAACTGTGCTTGCTACCTCATAACACCCTGGGATGTGGCTACCTCATAATAATCACTTTCTTTAGTATGCCTTGCTCAACTGAGGAACGAAGCTGAAAGATCATTGTAGGATAAAAATATGAATCGGAAAACTTTTAATCTTGATCCTTACTGCCATAAAAGCTATTTCTTTCTATTGCAGTAATAACACTTTAGATCCCTTCTTAAGTATGTCAAGCAATCAAAATCCAAGATACATTTATAGACTAGTGTAATAACACAATTAATCAAAAATACTTTATTTGCTTGTGGGTTAATAACGGGATGGGCCAAAATTAAGTTACTGCTGTACTCCCAACAAGCTGAGAAAAAAACACATTATCCCTCTGTGCTAACCAATGTCTCAGACAGTGTTTTATGCTAATATTTTGCTGATTTCTTTCTAGAACTTAGATACAAGTTTTCTCCATCAGTCTGTGCATAAAGAATATTTGCATTAAAAAATATTTAAAATATACCAAACTGGCTGAGTCTACACATGCAGGACAAATTACCTTTGAATTATGCTGATATATGCATCCTGAATTATGCTTCAGATTTCAACTGAGACATTACATTAAAATTATTATATATTGCTAGTTAAATCTTGAATATCAGAATACCACATGTTATGAACAGAGAAAAATTATAAATAACTCCGTGGTAAGGCTTTAATATACCAAAATCTGAGGAAAGCTGAACTACGGAACTGTTCAACATTTTATAGTGCTGCTTTTAAGGAAATATAGACAAATTTCCTCCTTTTTGTCTTCATGTCTTTAACACAGTAAGCGCCACCTTAAGTATTGCCTGGCCTTTTGAGTATATTGGTTTTTAAATTTTATTTTGGATTATTTTCTCAGCAATAGTCATTCAAGGTTTTGTGTATTGTCACCTTGTAAATTGTCTGCTTCTTTCTTTCCTTCATATGTCGACAGACTGACAGCCTAGATTTATGTTATTTAATTTATTTCTTGATTCCAGCAATCAGCTTCAATACAACCCTTTCAAATCTATGATGACTGTAGTCTGTAGATCACATACTTTTTCTATGGTGAATTTGAAAAGCACATTGTTATTGATTTGATATTATTACTAGCATATGTTCTAGATAAGAAAGATTTGTTGGGAAAATATTGCAACTGAAAAACCCGCCTTTTGATGCAGAAAAGATTTATTTCATAGAAAGCAGATTTATGCTGTAGGCTTTTTTTGGGGGGGGCAGTTTTTGACTGGAATTTTTGTCATTGATGCCAAGAAAGTTAAACAATATACAGCTAGTTCTTGAGTCATCATCACAATTGGGACAGAATTTCTGGTTGCAAATTGTTATGATTGTAAATTGAGGCACCCATGTGGCTGGATTCAATTTTACATTTTTTGCAACAGTCATTAAATAAATCACTGTGGTTGTAAGCGTGAGTCCATTCTTGCAAGGAAACCAACCAAAAATAAAATTAAAGTCACCAATAGTGGTGATTTGACAGCAAGATGTTACAACAAGATATAAGGACAAGTTGGTTGCTAAACATGGTCACATGATTATGAGTGTTGATGGTGGCGGTGGTAGTGGTAGTGGTGGCGGCATATTTCAGAATGACCAGAAGTGCTTTACAGTCCATAAAGCACCCATTCTGGGCTCCTTAAGTGACGAGTTGTAAGTCAAGGACTTTTTGTAGTGTGTTTCTTTAGATAACTCATAACCGTATTCACATGGAACATTCAAAAGTTGCTAGGCAAACATTAAATGTTACAGATATCCTGGCTGATGGAAATAAAGCATTATTCATATCTTATCTTTGGTATTTCTGGAGTGGTACAAATTCACAAGGATTCCAGGCCAGGTAAGGCTCAACAAAAGACTTGGACTAAGAGACCATGCCCACATTTGTTGATAATAAATTGTAATGTATAATGTGACAAAAGGGGAAATTATTAAATACATGACTGGAGAATAACATAAAATTATATGTGGATGTAATTAAATATAAATCAAATGAAAATTTGTTTTTTATCTGGGGCTACCCACCACCTTTTGAAGGGCCCCTCATTGTATGCCAGTCAATGATTAAGTGCAGTTTCTTGATCTAGAACAGGGGTGTCAAACTCAATTTCATTGAGGGCCGTATCAGGGTTGTGTTTGAGCTCGGATGGCCAGGAGGTGGGGGTGGGTATGGGCATGGCCAGGGGATGGGCATGGGCATGATAGCTGTGGCTGGGGTGGGCATGGCCATGGAGGGTGTGACACAGGAATGTACCTCCACACATATGGTTTTATGCACTTATAAAAATAGAGAGGCATACATTTCTGTGATTTTGTTTTTTTAATACTTACTTGATCTACTTGATCACCTTATGACAGAGAGACCAGATCAAGAAACTGACATCATAGGAAGACTAGAACTATAAATTACTGACATAGGTTATAGTAGCAGAATCCTGTAAGCCTCAAAAATAAAATACTTTTACTTTTCCTCCCTTTTATAACCATCTGAGTCAAGGATGGCCTCCTGGAGCACATTTTTGAGCCTGGGAGGCCTTATGGAGCACTCTGGAAGCCCCGTTTTGCACCTGGATGGCCTCCTGAAGCACTAGGGCAGCAAAACAGGTCACAGGGAGCTATATGTGGGCCCCTATGTCCCATTTTTGCTGGCAGAGGCACCGCAAGCCAGTTCTGTGGGCTAGATCTAAGCACCCCATGGGCTGGATCCAGCCTGCAGGCCTTGAGTTTGACACCCCTGATCCAGAATGGACAGTCCACTTCTTGGAATCTTTCTATGTAGCCCTAAGAATAAAATCAAGATTATTATATGAAATCCTTTGGAAAAGCTCTGGTAAGCTATAGTATTCCCTATGCCTTTGCTGTTACCATTCCAGATCAAAAAACAAATGTATCTCCCTCCTCTTCTTGTCACTCTGCTGGAACACACAGTTAATGGTAAGCAGATTTTGTTAGCTGTTCGTCTTAGCTCATTGTTTAGCCATTGAAAATGAAACTCTTTACATTGTACAATGGCATTAAAATCATAACAGTCCTCAGAAAATGCTCAGTTTGACAGAAGAGAGAGATTCAAACAGGGAACTTCTACTTGGAACTGTATGAAATAAATAGTGGATGCAGAAAATCAACGCATCTCCTCATTCATTGCTTTTAAGTAACAGAGTCTTCATTTCATTTATGCCCAAGCAAATAGGAATCTCATAGATGTTTGTGTATTCACTTTCATAGCAAAAATGAAAATGGGAAGAGATTCAGGAAAATAAACTGCTAGACCTCGGACAGCACATCCTTTCTCCCAAAATCTGTACTTTCTTTTCTTTCTGTGTTTTTTTTTTAGGGTAGAGATGGTACCAAGGACTGCCTCCCCCTTATTTCAAAAGTTACATAATGTTGTACTTGGGAGTCCTAGGAGAGACGTTACTATAATTTCCCATTCATCCCATGCTGCTTGGCAAATTGTCCTTGATATTCAAAAGACTCCCGTACAGAATTTATGCTATTTTCTTTTGTTGAATCATAAATCTACTCCACTTTTGGAACTGAATGGAACCTAAATGGAATCTTCATGCAGAGCGTCTTTATATGGAATATTAAACTACTTTGGCTGGCCCATGTGAAACATAGCTCCTTAGCCACTCTTCCCATGGTCAATTTGCTCAGTTGTATTTGTAGTTTACTTTATTGTCATTGCACCTCGTACAACGAATGTTCTGGAGTACCGTACAATTTACCACAATTTAGTCTCAGATTCCAGTTTGAAATAGGGGCCAATCTGTGTATCAAATATGATGCACACAGCACACTAAGAAAACACTGATAATATCAAATGTTATTGCCTTCCATAGAAGACCTGTATATTGTGTGGGTCAGGAGGAGGGCTAAGAAAAAAAATCTGCAGACCCCTCCCATCCTGGACATAAATTGTTTCAACTCCTCCCTTCAGAATGGTACTACAGAGACAAAACTACTAGCCTGACTAGGTGGCTGAATGGCTAAGACATTGAGCTTGTTGATCAAAAAGTTTGGCAGTTTGGTGGTTCAAATCCCTAGTATAGGTCTCCTGCGTGAGCAGGAGGTTGGACTAGATGACCTCCAAGGTACCTTCCAACTCGGTTGCTGTTTTACGTGTACTAGACACAGGGACAGTTTTTCCCCTGAAGCCATCACACTGTTGAACACCTAATTCTCACAATGCTGCTTAATGTCTAAGTGTATTTACCCAAGTAGTATGCCTGTAACATTATTATTTATCCTTCTTATTATCCTATTTACTCCTCCCTCCTATTGGTATTATTATTATTATTATGATTATCATTATTTTGTTGCTTGGCATATACACTGAGCGCTTCTGCACCGAAGACAAATTCTGTGTGCCTAGTCACAATAAAATGTCCTGTCCTATTCTATCCTGTCCCGTCCCACCCCTCCCTGCCCTATCCTATTCTAGTATCTGGTCCACTAAGTCTTAAATATGGAATGAATTTTCATACAGAAATTGGCAACATAGACCTAAATTACATGTTGTTTCGATGATGTGTCTAGCAATGATATTCTGGAATAAAACAAATTAAATACCAAATGAGAAGGAGTGCCGTGTTTGGAAAAATACATCAATATGATCAGGAAATAAAAACTCAACTCAACATTATTCTAGGGAAGGGGAGTTTTTCTTCACCAAGCTTTTGGAGGTCTTGAGGGTTTCAAGAAGCATATGGGTCAGGATGACCTAACATATTTACTGGCCTCACATTTCTTCAGCCATGCTATCCTTAATCATGATTTATTGACTAAACCATAATTGGTTGGCTTCACACAATATACTGAGGCATGTAACATTCATTATAACCAATAGTGGTTGGGTTCATACTGTACCCTATTGTGCTAAGCCAACACCAACACACCACAATATGATTGTCTTGGGGTGAGATAGGAATCCAATTAAAAAACTTTTAGCATATCCATCATAAAAGATTCCTGTGCATGAAATCTAGCAGTAACTGATAAAGATCTTCTTTAGGGATCGCAAGACTAATTTTGCAGTTCTAAAGAAGAACTGCTGGTAGCATACAGCTCTGAACCCACATGGCCTTTTAATTCATTGCACACCTTTTTTTTAAGCAAAAAACCAAAAGAAAACAGCAGAGATGCTGTCCTGTTTCCCGTCGGTTTCTTAAAAATCCTCTGAAGAAGGTCTGATAATTTCAGGAACGCTGAAATAAAGTAAAGAGAGTGCAACTGGCCATTTACCAAACTTGTTTAACAATGAAAAGAAAGGACACGTGAAAGATGAGTGCCATGGTTTGGCAAGGGAAGAAGAATAGGGGGGAGGGGAGAAGATAGGAAACATAGTGAGAAGGGAGGGAGGGAGGGAGATGGTGAGGAGATAAAGTGCCTGTATGTTTGAAAACCTCAGAGGGCCCTGACCTAATACTCATTATTAGAATCTGTCAGGCTTCCTATATCCTGAACTTGTCAGAATACATTCAGACCCTAAACCTACCTCCTTTCTACTCACTGAAGTCTAGTGGAGAAGAAATAAGGTGATGCTGGCCCCCTCAGTCTCCAATGACCATAGATAACATCTTTAATCACACAATGATGCAAGCCAGGTTCCCCCACCATGGAAGAGATTTCTGAGGGCAGACTCTGCAAAATCTGTGTGTGTGTGTGTATGTGTGTGTGCAAAATGTTAAAAATGAAAAAAAATACATTTGTGCAATGAAAATTGTTCTGCGCATACGCAGAAATGAAAATCAAGATGGCGCCGCCGTAGGAAAACTGGTTCAGGGGCGTGGCAGGCCTGGCTCACTGCCGGTTCCAGCAACCCAGGCCGCCAAACCACTACTAGTTCCCTGGTGTATCCTTAAGACACAAAAACAGTTTAAGCTATGGTCTTGAGTTGTAAAGATACAATAATAATACTTCACTTTTACAAACCTGCTTTTAAACTAAAAAAAAAAGTACAGTTAAGGTAACATTTTGAAGATGTCAGGAGGAGTGCTTTGTTAAACTAAATGGCTTTTCTGAATGCAAAATGAATGTAAAAAATACAGCCTATATAATGGAAAGAATGGTGAATGAAGAGAAAGGATCTGCTGTCGTTGGAAAGAAAACAACCCTCAAATGCACCATCCAAATTATAACATCCTATTTGCTCAGGTTGACCACCTTGACTAGGAAAGCACATTGGCAGGTGCTTCATAATGTGTTGCTGTTCATTTTTTTTTACTCTCTGATGTCATCATGTAGGCCAGGAGGTGAATTATTGCAATTTACTAATATTACATGCACTTAGTGAAATGGAGGTGCTTGAGAAGAAAACATTAAATGTAAATGATGTACATTATAAAGCTTTTTTTTAAAAAAAATAGTTTTCATAATAAGGGAAGACCATCTTTTGGAGGGAAAAAAGGGACATAATGTGAAATCTCATTAGAACAGCCATTCTTGGAATCTCAGCAAAGCACTTTACACAACTGACCCAGTTTCAGTGGCTAATTATTTTTATTTACCCGTAATGTCCTGGGCCTTTGGAAGAGCTGATTTCACCTCTTTCCATTTAGCACAGACCACAAATGCTCAGCACAGAGTTGAGTACCTTTTTTCTGCTCTTTGGCTGTAGCTGACTTTAAATAACATCAATTAGACTGGAATTTGTTCCTACTGTTTTGCTCTCCACCTCCTGATGATTCAAACTGAACAGTTTCTCAAAAGTACCTCTTGCCCTTTCCTTTCTCCACAATATATTGTTTAATGCCATAGTAAATTGATTGTGGAAGCTCTAAATAAAAGAAGGGATGCAACCACATAAACAGCCTAAAAGGAACTAAAAAAAAGGGAGAGACACTTCAAGCTTTTTGCTTTTTCTCCCTGATGAGACATTCCCTATTTGTTAAAATGCACTGCTTACGGTGGTCATTTTTCTTCTTACAGTATATCTGTTTCTACCATTAATTAATAGAGGAATGAAAGATCATGCAAAGCAAACCTTAAACAATATGAACAAAGAAGGCAGAATGAATAGATTCTACCCACCACTCGCCCATCTCCTTCAAAAGTAGTCCTACACAAAGGCCCACAACAATTCTTCCTTGTTCCCTGCTGCTTTTTATTGTCTTTCAGAAAACCAAAGACACAAAGACACTAGACTGAGGGGTAAAATTTGAGTGGGCTAGGAAAAGTTGTGGACCTGTAATAGTATTGGTGCTGACATTTCACTTTGTAGCGTAGTAAGGTACCAGAAAGACATAACAAAAAAGCATATCCTAGAAATTAATAAACACATACGGGCAAGAGCCATAGTCAGGAGAAAACCATACACGTAGCCAAAAGGAGTTACATTTAATCACAAAAGGAATCATAATATAAAGGATTAAAAGTAACAAAAGCACGGGAAAGAGTCTGGCGATGACCACAAGAAATAACATAGAAAAGGAGTTACATTTAATCACAAAAGGAATCATAATATAAAGGATTAAAAGTAACAAAAGCACGGGAAAGAGTCTGGCGATGACCACAAGAAATAACATAGAATCTACCGTGTTTCCCCCAAAATACAACCTGCTCTGAAAATAAAGCCTTGCCACATTTTCACATGGGCAAAAATATAAGCCCACCCCCAAAAATAAACCCCCTGGACAACCCTCCAGCCTCCAGCCAGGCAGAGTGCCTCTCACCGACATAGCGGTATCCTGAAGGTGCCAAGTCACAGGAACCGGGGGAGGAGAAAGGCGCTCACATTGCTTGCCGCCTTCAGGATACCACTAGGTTGGGGAGTGGCGTTCTGCCTGGCTGGAGGGGGAAGTTGGCCAGCTCTCCCTGCAGCAGTAACTGCCACCACCACGCTACGAGCATAACGTCTTCTCCAGTTCCAAACTCCCAAACTCGGCTGTCAAGTCTTCCAGCAGTGACCGTTCTAGGAGTGTGTTCTATGGTTATGGACTGGCTGCAGGAAGACTCTGTAAGAGAGTCTTCTGGACAGAGAGTCTTCTGGCAGCCAGCTCACAACCATAGAGTGCACTCCTAGAGTGGCCGTTGCTGGAAGTCTTGGCAGCTAAGTTTTGGAGTTTGGAACCAGAGAAGACATTATGCTCGGAGCGCAGCGGCGGCTGCTGCAGGGAGAGCTGGGCCCGGACATGTTGAGGCTAGGAGGCATGCCTGCTGGGGGCAGAACAGGCACTCGCGCAACCCCCTTCTCCAGCCCGGCAGAGCTCCATGCACTGACTTAGGGTGTATCCCTAATGTGCCAAGCTGCAGGAGCTGGGGAGTGGGCAGAGCACCATGTGGTCAGTGAATGACGCTCTGCCCAGCTGGAGAGGGGGTTTGCCAGGCAGTTGCTTGTGAGCTTGGTCACCTCAAGGCTGCTTCACCCCTGAGGCTTTGCCCGGCTTTTTGGAAGCCAGTTTGCAAGGGAGCAGCCTCCCAGCAACCCCAAAACAATAAGCCCTCCCCTATAATAAGCCCAAGGCCATATTTTGTAAGTAAAAAGAAAATAAGACCCTGTCGGAAATTTCGGGGAAACACAGTAATCTAAGACAAGACAAACATCATAACCATTTACATAAAGCTGACACCTACTCACAAGCACCCGCACAGGAAACACCCTTCCTCCCCTTTGTGGCGAGATTAACCCCAAGGACAAGACACCGGATGAAACAGAATCAGAATCAAGATCAGAGCAATCATCCAGAATAAATAAATCTTTGTAAATCAGAAACTTACACAAAAGCATCAAAGAAAAAACCTGTAATAATGGCAGTAGGAGAAAGAACTATCCCAGTAGAATTTACCAAAGAGATAACAGTCGATGTGGGTCCACTATCTCTAAAACATGCCTTCACAGTCTGTCCCCAGTCCACTCTCTCCCTACTGGGCAAACTCTGCCAGGAGACACACCTCTCATGGCCAAAGGTATTGCCCATTGCACTGTTTTACATCAGGACCAAGCCACGGCGAGATATTGGGATCTCTCCATTTGAGTTACTTTTTGGACGCCTTAAAAGGCCTAGATCTGCAATCACTGAGCTTAGATAGGGGCGATATGGTGTTATCTTTTTATCTTACAGCCCTGCATAAGATACTACAGATTCTGTGGACACAGAGTGCCTTGACCCAGGCGCTGCCCCTGGAGGAGAACCTACATCCGTATGAGCCGGGTGACTGGGTGTGGATAAAATTCTTTATCAGAACAACTCCACTGCAAGCCAGGTGGATGGGACCCTACCAGATCTTACTAACTACACAAGCCGCCATTAAAGTTTCAGAGAAAGACTGCTGGATCCATTGGATTCACATCAAGCCAGCAGCACTGTTCCCTCTAAGGTGCGCGGCTGCGCGGCCGCGCACATGGCAAGAAAACCCCGCACAGCAGTTTCTAACTGCCACGCAGAGATTTCTTTCATAGCAAACGTGGGGAAGTCCTTTGCAGGCAGCTAGAACTGGCCGCTCGCAAAGGACCTCCCCAGAGGAATCTCCTGTCCTGCAGCCCAAACTTTCTCCTCCCAGCAACTTGGCCTGTTGGATACAGTGGTGGCGGGGGAAGAATGGGCTGGGTGGGCTGGCTGGCTGGGGAGGGGGGAGCCCTTTAAAGCCCTGCTGCCGCGTCTTCCCAGCAAGACTTCCTTTCGGCTTGCGGTTTCCCTTGCCTGCCTTAACCAAAGCTTGGCGCCCCGCCTCTGCTTTCGCTCTCCCTCCCTCAGCTGTGCAGCAGCAGCAGCAGCAGCTCTCAGCCTACGGCGGCAGCGTCACGCAGGCTGTGGAAGGAGGGGGAGGAGGAGGGAACCAAAGAGAGGCTTTTAGGGGCCTGCGCCCCACAGCCAGGACCGTCCTTGCGCCTCAAGCCGCGTTTCTTCCTGCAAAGCCCTTCTGGCGTCAGGCGGAGCTCTCGGGTTGCCCAAACCAGTTCCTCCCAGGTTCAAAACTACGGAGGGAGGAACTGGATTGGGCAACCCGCGCTCACTCACACACATACACACAGAGAGAGATTCGGCTGCATCCGGCGCTCATTTGCAAAAAGCCCAGAAAAGGAAGTCGGTCGGGGGCGGAGGAGGGGGGGAGACCCATCGGAGGAACCTCCTGACCCGATGGTCCCGAGGCCGGAGGAGGGTTCTTCCCCAGACAGGGCTCCCCAGGAGAGGGCGAGGCGCCCCTCCCCCATCTCCCTACTGTCAATGTCGCACAGGAGGGCTGTTTCTATCTCAGTGCTTTCATGGAGAGTCAGCGAGAGATCCAAGCCGTCCAGCGAAGGCAGACTGCTGTTTAGTAAGAATGTTTTAAATATTGTATTTCAGCTTATTTGTCATGGATTGGTGGTCAACCTACTTGCATATACAAATTCTTTTTCATATGGCATCCCCAGCACCTCTTGCCCCCTGGCTGAAGGAGCCTTTTTGGGTCAACGTGAATATCAGTTATCAAAAATGTAGGTAGAAAATTAAGCAGGCAATAGGCAATTACAAAAAGGGAAGCCAACTTTCTGAATCTGTTTCTTTGTACTTAGTGACTTATAAATAGACTAATGTTCTGAAAACCTGACCTAAATTACTATATATTTTAAATAGCTGTAAAGCTATGCTGGAAAAGTTGTTCTCATGGTATTGTGATAAATTCAATAAAAAGAAGGGAATTCTTGATGAATTTAAGGAGAAATGAGAGTATTGGATAGTAAATGGACAAATAAAATTACCAATCAAAGAGAATATTTACACCTCAGGGTTGAAATGAGATGTTCTCTCTTACTCTTCCTCTCTTCTCTCTCTGTCTCTCTCATCCTCTTTCTCTTTGTCTCTCTTTCTCTCTCCTTCTTTCCCACTCTTCTGTCACTTTCTCTGTCCTTCTCTGTCTCTTTGTCTCTCTTCCCTCTTTTTTCTTCCTCTCTCCCACTCTTTTATCACTTTCTCTCTACTGCCCAACCTGTCCCCATACTTATCTTCGATTGATCATGTTTGCAATAATTTACCTTCTTTCCTAAATAAGCGCAGTTCCCTTACTGGATCCCTCGCTCACTCAAACACACACACACACACTCACGCACAAAACCATTTTTCTCCATTCCAATTCAGATCCTATAAATCAATTGCTCTGTGAAAAAAATTCAGGTGCTCAGGCATGAAAATGTGCTGCTCAAATACTATACTTTTCCGCACACACTGAAAAAAAATTAGAGGGAACATTGGCCAGCAGTAATAGACCACAGTGCTGACATCCCACAAATCAAACTGAAAAGGAACACAGAAACTCAACAGTGGACGCTAGAAGCATTTTTTAACATTGAAGAACTGTGAACCCAGTCAAGAGACTTGTTTGTTGAACATACTCCCAGTATTTTTTTTTGTTCTTCTCTTCTGTCCCATCCTTGCTAACTTAAATAAAGGTGAGAGGGGGGGTCTTAACTACACCATGGGAGGAAAGAAACCCATTGTAAATGTTTTATGTTACTGTATAGTGCTAACTGTAACCCAAGTAACTGCATTCCTGGAACCAAGCCTCATCCCAGAGAAGCGAAACATCTGGGAATACCTAACAAAGGAGGTACTTAACACCACTTATTTCTGTTTAGAGGGTGGGAGATCAATGAAAGACATCTTAAAGACATGTCTAATGGGAGTGGCAGTAAGACCCCAAGCAATCCACAACCACACTAGGCTTAGACACATCCCCATCACACCATCATACTCAACCATCTATGACTGGGGGAACGTCTCTAGAACTAAAAGCCTAGACATGTACACCCTCCACATAGCTGCTGTCACCTCTTCACCTTGGTGTTTTAAGATTGAGGGCGCCAAGCTTGGAAGGGTGCAGGCTGTATCAACCTGAACAACACGGACCTTAGATGTAACCACACAGAACACATCCCCTATTCTTATAGCTACATGAGGCTACCTCATGGCTGGTTCATGCTGTGTGGTCTGCAGGCCTACTCATACATACCTGCCAACTCCACAGGGGGTCCATGCACACTGGGCAAATTAACCATGCTAATGCCCTCCCTAAAGAGATGGCACCGAAGGGCTTTTCATTCCCTAGACTCAGACTGCAAATCCAAAGTGTCCCTGCTAACAAAAGCTGAATATGTTTCATTGGCTGTATCACTAGTGGGAATGCCAGGACTAGCAGTGTGGAATTCCAGAAATTTGAACAGCCTGGCATGTACCCTAGCGAAAGGTTTGAATTCGACTTCCCATGCTTTGGATGCCTTAAACAGAGAACTGCGACAAGTTACCGAAGCCACCATGGAGAATACTGCAGCAATAGACTTCCTACTATTAAAACATAACCATGGCTGTGAGGAATTCAGAGGGCTGGGCTCTTTTAACTTAGATCAAAGCTCAGAAATTGTAGAAAAGGACATCCACCATCTAAAAGAATTGGCTCAGAATATTGGCCCTAAACAATCCTTCATAGACTGGTCATAGATTTATTCCTGGCTGCCGGACTTTCATTGGCTCAAAGTCCTCCTAGCAGGAATTGTTGCAGTTTGTGTCATAGGGGCCCTTATGTGTTGTCTCTGTTATTGCATCCCTCCCTGTCTTGCCTGCTTACAGACCTGCCGACCTAGTTTAGCCTCACAAAAAATGACCAGACCTCGCCAGGCAGCCCTCATGATGAATCAGATACCTGGGACTTTCAAGTGTACCCAAACGATACGCCTGACTGCGCTGAGGGGCGAAAATAATTAACACCAATTATTTTGCCCCAGTTCAGAATTGGGGATTGTAGTAAGGTACCAGAAAGACATAACAAAAAAGCATATCCTAGAAATTAATAAACACATACGGGCAAGAGCCATGGTCAGGAGAAAACCATACACGCAGCCAAAAGGGGTTACATTTAATCACAAAAGGAATCATAATATAAAGGATTAAAAGTAACAAAAGCACAGGAAGGAGTCTGGCGATGACCACTAGAAATAACATAGAATCTAATCTAAGGCAAGACAAACATCATAACCATTTACATAAAACTGACACCTACTCACAAGCACCTGCACAGGAAACGCCCTTCCTCCCCTTTGTGACAGGATTAACTCCAAGGACAAGACACCAGACGAAACAGAATCAAGATCAGAGCAATCCTCCAGAATAAATAAATCTTTGTAAATCAGAAACTTACACAAAAGCCTCAAAGAAAAAAACTGTATAAGAGGGGAAACCAATGCATGTACGGTGTGCTGCAGACCCGGGAACATCTGAGCTGCGTCTCATCCTTCCCGTTTTTCTTTCCGCAATGAAACTCATAACTTCCAGGCAGTTGTCTTCATGAAACTTTCTTTTAGCATCGGTGGTGACTCCCAGCTGGGAACGGACCGGGACATTCCTTCCAACAGTAGATAATTTGATATCGTTCAGAAGCCATTGGACAAAAGACAAGAACGTATACAGCTCACTGCTGGCTGGAGTCACAAAGATTTAGTACAGGCAGTGGGAAATTCAGCTAGGGAGTATAAATCAACCCTCAGGATAATTTGAATTATCAATTAGTTCCAACAAACTGAGTTGATTCAATTTGATTCTGGTTTAATCATAATTCTTATGATTAAAAATGCATTGTATAAAAATGAAGGCATTTTTCTTTTCTCTTTACCTTTCTCAGAAACACCTAATTGTCCTTACCTTAATTCCTTTATAGCTTCCGTTACACTAGTGAAAAATATTTTCAGAAAATATTATTTGTTATTAATCACATTTATATGGCCGTCCATCTCAAGTGATTCTGGAAGATGAACAAAGTGTATTATTTTGTTAAAGAAATTAACAGAGGCAAATCTAGATTTTGTGGCAATTCTACTGTATAGTGTTACAAGATCTAATCTGGGTCAGTCACCAGGACCAGTGATTTAGGCTTCCAAGCTTTTGGACCACGGGTGGGATTCATTTTTTTTACTATCGGTTCTGTGGGTGTGGTTTTGTTGGCATGGCATGGCTTTGTGGGCGTGGCTTGGGCGTGGCAGGGGAAGGATACTGTAAAATGTCCATTCCCTCTCCACTCCAGGGGAAGGTTACTACAAAATCCCCATTTCCTCCCAATCAGCTGGGACTCAAGAGGCAGAGAATAGATGGGGATGGGGCCAGTCAGAGGTGGCATTTACTGGTTCTCCGAGCTACTCAAAATTTCTGCTATCAGTTCTTCAAAACTGGTCAGAACCTATTGAATAACACCTCTGTTTTGGACTTGTGCTGGAGCCCATCCTAAGAGAACGTCTCTCTACTGGAATGAGTTCTATCTACATACTCTGCTAGAGCAGTGGTCTCAACCTGTGGGTCGGGACCTCTTTGGGGGTCGAATGACCCTTTCACAGGGGTTGCCTAAGACCATTGGAAAACACATTTTTTCGATGGTTTTAAGAACTGAGACACCAATTTTATGGTTGGGAGTCACCACAACATGAGGAACTGTGTTAAAGGGTCGCGGCATTGGGAAGGTTGAGAACCACTGTGCTAGAGAGAAGTTCCCTGAGGATGGGCTCCCACAAGTCTGAAAGCTCAGGAGACTAAACCTCTGGTGACTAACCCAGATTAAATACTGCAACATTATCCTGGAACACGTATATTTGCCTTCATTCACGTATAGTGTTATTTTATATTTTATAATGAACACTCATGGATTATCTATTCCAAGCCAGCATTCTCATATGAAGACATGTACCTGTAACTCTCTGTAGTCAAAACAGAGTCATCCTGTTGACTCTGCAGATTCTGAGAAGCCTGCAGGACCAAGTAATTGCTCAATATTATAGTAATGTTTCTAAAAATAAGCACACTCATTTTCTTTGCCTACCTGCAAGTATATGTTGTAGGATTGATAGCAAAATTGGTTATAAAAATGGGTCTAAAGATTAATCTGAAAAATATAGCAATAGCAATAGCAATAGCAGTTAGACTTATATACCGCTTCATAGGGCTTTCAGCCCTCTCTAAGCAGTTTACAGAGTCAGCATATTGCCCCCACAGTCTGGGTCCTCATTTCACCCACCTCGGAAGGATGGAAGGCTGAGTCAACCTTGAGCCTGGTGAGATTAGAACCGCTGAACTGCAGATAATAGTCAGCTGAAGTGGCCTGCAGTACTGTACCCTAACCACTGCGTCACCTCGGCTCCTGCACTTGATTATTCCCTATTAGTCTATTGAATTCCTTTATAATGCTGATTCTAATCTTCTGTTGCTTCCCCATTCTGTCCCTCAAATACCATTTGTTACAGATTCCTCAAATTTCAGACTTTAAAAAAAAAAATCAGCATTCTGAGATATTTTCCAGTAGAAAAATTGACCCTGGGTAAGTCGCCATATAATGTTGTTCTGTCACTGAATCATTTGTTTCCATCATTATTATTATTTTTGCAAAATGGGACATACTCCACAAAGATAAATAGATTAAATATGAAAATTGTTTATAATATATGATATTATAATTTATTATAAATATATATATACATATATGTATGTATGTATGTGTATGTGTATGTGTATGTGTATGTGTATGTGTATGTGTATGTGTATGTGTATGTGTATATGTATATGTATATGTATATGTATATGTATATGTATATGTATATGTATATGTATATGTATATGTATATGTATATGTATATATTAACAATTTCCCCAATATATATATTGGGGATCATGCTTACTTTCCATGTTCTGCAATATAACAATCTTCATGACCTCAAAGGTGATTTTTCCATTTATATTCTTCTGGTCATTAGTTTCAGAAAGACAAGGGTCATCCTTTCGAAAACAGCAAAATTCACATTCTGTGAGTGGACCAATGGTTTAAAGAGGGGTCAAAGGAGCCATCTATGTTAAAATTTAACAGCCCTCCCTCAACAGAGCCGGAGGGATATAATGCCACCTATCTCCTTTAACAATGCAGTCTTTTCATCAATCCCAAGAAGGTTCCACACTCCGATTTAGGTGATTCTGAGAATATGGATAAATTCCCAAGTGGCCTCAACAACTCTCAGAGAGCTAACAACCAGATCAGTAGTGGGATTCAAATTTTTTTACTACTGGTTCTGTGGTTCTATGGGCCTGGTTTGGTGGGCGTGGCTTGGTGGGCATGGCAGGGGAAGGATAATGTAAAATCTCCATTCCCTCCAACTCCAGGGGAAAGTTACTGCAAAATCCCCATTTCCTCTCAATCAGTGGGACTTGGGATGCAGGGAATAGATGGGGGCGGGGCCAGTCAGAGGTGGTGTTTACCAGTTCTCCAGAACTGGTCAGAACCTGCTGAATACCACCTTTAAACCAGATGACTGCAAAGAATATAAATCCTTCCATTCCCCATCAGTCCAGTTAGAACTGAAGAAGCTTCTTGGATGAGAAGTGAAACATTTTCAAACAAAAAAACAAGAAAGTCTAATTGCCTTTTGGAAAAAGCACCTTAAGGAGCACCATGACTTGGATGAATGAGGATCTCCACAGACATTTATGAACCCATTTAAGAGAACTGTGGAAATTGCTGAATTAGGGTCAAAAAAATCCAGATGGTTACACAATCAAAGGAACAAAGCTCCATTCCTTTTTAGGGGTATGGTGTATGTGTAGCACATCACAAAAAGGATAGGGGTTCAATCCCATGGTCTCATCCACTTCTTTGTATTGTGCCTCCCCTCTGTGGAAGCTGTTTCCAGACCAAATGAGAGATGTATTGCCTTACATGCAATCCTCCACTTATAGCCATTTGTTTAGGGACAGTCGGAAGTTACAATGGAATTGAAAAAAGTGACTTACAATTGGTCCTTGCACCTATGACCATCACATCATATCTACAGTCATATATCATAATCAAACTTTGGGCACTTGGCAACCAAATTACATTTACAACAATTGCAGCATCCCGGAGCCCTGTGATTTCCATTTGCAACCTTTCCAGCTAGCTTCTGAAAAGCAAAGTCAATGGAGGAAGCCGGATTTACTTAACAGCTGCATGTTTCAGTTCATTGCATTGCTTCATTTAACAACCATGGCAAAAACGATCATAAAATTGGGCGTGACCCTTACAATGGAAATTCTGGTCCCAATGTTATTTGCAAGTCAAAGGACTCTCTGCATTGAGTTCAGACTTTGTTTTGAGTAAAAGTATATTCCCAACTATCATTCCTGGGAAGGGAACCCCAGTGCAAATTGTTGATGTAAAAATAATCACAGAGAGCAATCCTGAGCTTCCTGTGGATTTTCTTTAGATATACTGAAGATGGAACAGAAGACAGGGGATAAATGGATTGTCCCTGAGTGAACAAACAAATCAAATCAGCAAATCTGATGCAATTATGTTGTTAATTCTTCTGGCTGCACAAACTGTTCTCCAATTAAACCAGAATAATTCACCACAGTGTAAGAAACAACCTTCCTTCCTTCCTTCCTTCCTTCCTTCCTTCCTTCCTTCCTTCCTTCCTCTTACCTTATTTATTTCTTTTCTCTCTTTCTCTCTTCTTCCTTCCTTTTTCCTTCTTTCTTTCTCTCTCTCTCTCCTTCCTTCCTCTTTCCTTATTTCTCTCTCTCTTTCTCTCTCTCCTTCCTTCTTTCTTTCTTTTCCTCTTTCTCTCTCTCTTCTTCCTTCCTTCCTTCTCTTTCTCTTTTCAACATTTTCTCTGTGTTTGGGGAAGAGGAGGACCGGGCACAGTGAATTTTGCATAGAAAGGATCAATCTGTAAAAAAAATGGTGTCACAGAAGGAAATTTGCAGCTGTCCATCCCAGCCTGGAGAGATGAATGGCAGAGAGAAGGAGGCTATTTGAATACTGATGTGGCCCTCACTTTCTTCCATTTCCATTAATGACATGCTCATCAAGGGCAAACAATGGGACCGGCTGCCGGCTCCTGTCACACAGTGTGGGTGCCGGGAATGCCAGGCTGTCATCCTAGGGCTGCATTTAGAGACCTGCACGCTAATAAGAAGTGCTTGGTGCCATCAATGCAGACAGGTGCTTCCGAGGCTGGGACATGCTCCATTCCCTTCTTCTGTAATCCTCCCTCGACAGACACCATGAAATGCACAAATTAACAGCCCCATCATGTTGGGTGGCTGCTGTTGATGGTGAAAGCAGAAAATCAAGTTGTCACCCAGGGTGCAGCTCTGAAGTCACAGCCTCATTTCTGTCTGGGTGCCCTATAATAGCAAATGCCAGAGTGTTGGATGGATGGGCATCCATTAATTCTTTATGTTAAGGTCCAGATGCAGGCTGGCCAGAGAATTAGGAGCAGCATTTTCCCTCTTGGGCAATTTGTAAAAAAAAAAAGAAGCAAGCAAGCTCCAGGCAAAAGCCAATGCTATGGGAGCCCTCTCTTCCTGAGTGCCCCCCCTCACAATTGTCAATATAATCCCTATTGCAAGATTTTTCTGTAACCATTTCAGTATGGATTTTTGTTAGTTTGAGTCCAGATTATTGCAATGGATTACCTTTAGTCACAAGAATAAACCGATAATCTCAGTGGTGAATTTAATCAAGGAAATGTACTGATTTCTGATATTCTTTCTCCTCTAAAAGGAAAGGGGAGAAAGGGCAACTTTATCTTTAATTGGATTTTTTTTTTGCCTAATGTACAGTATAGCCAAAAAATGTTACTTATTTCAGAGTCTAGGGCAAGGCCTAAAAGGTGCTGAAATCAATTTGCCAACTAACACATTTTTAATACTAGGAGTTTGTTTGGGGAATTGTGATGCTATAATATTGATGGTAGCTTGGAGCCTACATTGAAATACTTTGGGATCTCTCCCTCTCCCTTCTCTCTTCCTCCCCCCCCCACTCTGTGTGTGTGAGTGGGGGGTTCAAATGATTGACTCTCAGGTCATTTCTCCTTATTTGATTTCATCAATTGAAATAAAACACAGCTAATAAAGTAAGTAAATAAAATTTAAAAATGTGATCCACAGAATTATCCAAGAGAGAAAATCTTCCATTTTTGCATGATTTAAATAATTTTAACTCATCCAATGATTATTACCCATCTTAAAATGTTTCTACTGAATCCCTGCTTAATTTGAAAAACCCACTAACACTGAACATTTCTGGAAAAAACATATGAGGAACTGTCAGAGGCACTGGGCACATAAAGTCCAGAAAAGAAAAGACCTGATCTGTATCTTCAAATGTCTAAAGAGTTGCCGTGCAGAAAAACTCTTACCTTTTCCCCTAGAAGTAAGAGTTGTTCAACAGTGAGACTGCCTTGAGAGATGGTGGGTTCTCCTTAGTGGAAATCCTTGAACAGAGAATAGAGGGCTTTATAAGTGGATTTCTGCATGGAGCAAGGGGTTGGACTGGCTGGGGAATTCTGGGATTTGAAGATCTTAAAGTTGCCAATGTTCAGCAACACTGGACAAGATGCTGTCGAAGCAGGGGTGAAATGCTACTAGTTTGGGCCGGTTCACCCAAACTGGTATTAAAAATGCTACCAGTTCACCTGAACCGGTAGTTAAAAAATACTAAAAAAAAGTTTTTAAAAAGTTCAGCTGAACAACAATCAGGATGTTCTGCTTTCCAGCAAATCTAAATTGTGTGGCACAGCTGTTTCTCCCCCTTGCTGTTCTACTTACCTTTGCAGACTCAGAAAAGGCTTCTTAGCGCCTGCGGTGAAGAGAACTGGTAGCAGACTTCAGAGCATTTCACCCCTGTGTCCAAAGTCCTTCCAACCATTACATTCTAGAATTCTGTGGTGAAATAGACCATTTATTTCCCAAACAGAATTCAGTATTGATAACTGCCTCATGCACAAGTATACAAATTTGTTCCATATGCCCTTACCCTGTGCCAGAGATAAATAATAGAGAGGCTGAATCCTTCAGACTGAAAAAAAAAATTAATGACATAATGGGCATAGAATTCTTACATAAAGCAGGAAGAGTAACAAAATTTACAACATAAAACCCCCTCCTGTCATTTTTATAGTAATACTAAAGCACTTTATTGAATTTATGAGTACATAACTATGAAGAATGTATCTTGAATTAGGACCAACTTGGAAGTATAATATCATCTATAAACCTTTTTTCTATTAGCCCCTTCTTCTTTTATTATTTATTTTCCTTTTTTCTTCTTTAAGCCAAAGAGAAATTATTGTCTTCATGATCCACTCTGGATTCCAGTTTACAATACTCTTATACATTCTCTCTTTCTAGCCTGAAATGAGTAAAATATAACAAATTGGTATGATTTAGGGTTAAATAAACGTGTTATAAAATATACCGCATGGTTCTCACAAAAGAAATGGCACAATTCTCCTTTGATCATGATTATTATGACCTGGTGTGAGGAGAAAGTGGAAGTCCATTTCAAATAGATATAGAAATCTAGAAGTAAATAAAATTTGAGCAAAACACACTCCGGCAAATAGAAATTAGACCAGGCTGCTCATATGGGAACCTAGGATTCTGTTGTTAAATACCCAGAAGCTGCTTCATATCTGGAGCTATTATATTTGTGGCCAAATTTGTAAATGAACAATTGTGAAGGTGGGAAATGGACATAATACAGCAAGGGTGGATGTTTTACCGTGTTTTTCAATCCTGTTTTATTCCTTGCATCCCCAAGGAATTTTCTGAAGGGGCAATAAAATAAAATGGGTGAAACAAAGCCATAAGCCGGTTAAGTCTGAAAGACATGTCATCTCATCTAAAAAGAAGAAACGGACCATTTCCACACGTAGAGCTGACAGCAACGCCTGAGCTAGCAATACTGCTATTCCATTTGATTTATAGAATAATGGGGTGACAAATGATGACAAAAATAAACTTTTACTGCACTGAACTGCTCCTTTATTTATGAAATTTGGCCAAGTAGTGAAATCTTTTATCTGCAAGTTGTAACATGGAGTGGAAACGAGCGATTATGGTGTGGTAATAGTAATCCAGTGATGGAGGCAGAGTCAGTTGGAAATGGATTGAAGTAAAATAACTATCGCACCGTGATAAATGTGAACAGGGCTTTGCTGACAGATGATCTAACAGGTGTTCATAACAACTATATAAGAGGATTTATTTATGACCAGCCACAGCCACAGCACTGTAAATCAGCTCCAGCAGCTGCACGGCGTTGAAGCTGAGTCCCCTGATGCAGGAACGTTGCAAGAACCTGAAGAACAAAATTCACTCTAGAATCCTAATCACCAAATCTCCTTTTTTAGGTAATTACGCTAGACTGCAGAAATCAGAAATTATGTTCAATTACTCGAAAGTTTAGCTGGTAACTTTTTCCAAAAAACAAAACAAAACACACACACCCCAAAACAAAATAACATACCTACATAAATGCACCAGGACTGCAACAAACTAATGGCTACTTTTATGAAAAGAAAGCCATAGTTGGCAAAAATCACTTTATGGGACTTAAACCACAGCTGCGAAGATCAACTCTTTTTATTCATTTCTATTTATTTCTATTTCATATTTCTAAACCACCCATCTTCCTCAAAGTGGGGCAGTCCTGGCAATGTACAATATAATATAGCGAAACAAATAAAAACATAGAAACATAAACATTAAAATTAAATTTTTTAAGTTGGATTAAAACATTTAAAATGATAAAGAATGACAATTACCGTAAACATTAAAAGGGGGGATTCTATGATGGCCATTTAACGTTGAAGTAAAGCTCTAATTCTATTATATCAAACTGTCACATAATAGCACAATTTTGAGGCCAAGAAGCCAAACTTCAAGATTGGCTTGGAAGATTTTCAATATATATTTCAATATACATTGATCGCCAGCTTCTAACAGGCAATCCTGAAACTGCTAAACCTAGAAGTACTTTTGGCAAGCCTGGGAAGAAGACTGATAGGACCTGTCTCCAGCAGCAGCATTCCTAAACAGTTGGAGACACCTTAATTGCTTGGTCAAAGTAAACCAAGTGGCTTCTTCACTTCAGCAGTACAGATTATGGTGCCATCGGAGGCCTCAACCACTTCAGCAAAGAGAATCTTATGTCACTTCTGACGGGCTTATTATAGTAACCCACACCTACATCCCGAAGCTGCAGTTTCTAGCCAAACATCACAGTTGATGGGCAAGGTGTAGAAAATACTTGCTTAAATTAATTGCCCACACAAAGATGCAGGTATACCTCTCAAACTTGCAATAGCACTGCCTGAGGAGACTTATAATTATCCTCAGCATTCCAGTCACGGTGACATATTTACAGTCATATGATCACAGTTGGGGGGAATTTGATGCCCAGCTTGTTGTTACATCAGAGCATTCCATGGTGTGTCCCCAGTTGAAACCTCTTTTGTCCATCAACCAACATCAATGGGGAATCTGGCAGGAGGTCACAAGTGGTGACCACATGAGGTCTTCCCTTAATGATCAGGAGTGATCTGCTTAACAGAGGCAACCCGGAATGCCAGAATTAGTGTCACTAGACAGCATGATCATGTGATATCATACTATACACCCACATTGCTTAGAATGGCAATTCCAGCCTCAATTGCCAATGTCTATAAAGCTTCTAAAAGGAATTATAGCTAATCTTTTTCAAGACCTTAAAAGAGGTATTTTAGAATACAGATTTTGAACAGTTCATTAAGTTGTGGGCCCAATTGGCAAAAGAAAGCTCAGGACTATATTGGTTGGAAAAATGTGGAAATATGTGGCCTTCATCCTGCAGTGGATAGACAATGGCTAAGATGATGATGGTGAATCAAAATATAGTTACTATCGTAGATTGTTTCACAAAAGCATTTGATCAGCTAAAATGGTCCTTTTAAAAAAAGAATCAGTATTGTTTTTAAAAAGTTATTTAGTTGTTGATTACACCATTTGACTAATAAAGAAGCATGCAAAATGATATTTAACCAAGAAAGATTTTAAATCTTTATTTTGATAGTAACTTGGCAAACAAAAGAGGAGAAAAATCATATGCAATTTGTCAGGAATACATATAGGCTATAAACAGAAAATGTATAATGAAATTCAATTTAAGCCATTTTAAAAGGATGAGTTGCATCTGTTTGTAGTAGTAAAAGCAACAAATAATTTTTAGGACCTTACAGCATAAATACTGGTTACTGAGCAAGGTAACACTCGCTGCATCTGATGTTCTCCATGAAGATTCATTGAACAGTGCACATGTTCCCATATGAACTAAATATTCACTTTTTTCATGAAGGGCATGGTAACTGGAAGGGCTTTGAATTCAGCAGTTCCACAGTCCCAGCCTTACCTTAAATCCACATCAAGAGTGTAACAATCTCACAGATTACCAAGGAATCCTTACACTATATTTCACCCACTAGGATTGAACATAGTTCTTGCTCTGATTTTGGAAGAATCCTGAATTACCTTATAGCCCTTGAGATGCCTTTCTAGGTTTTGTATATCTTCAGAGAAACAAGAGAGAGAGAGAAAATGATTCTCACAAATGCATAGACTGTTTTTTTAGAAAGTATAGAAATAAAATGCGCACACATGATTACTCTAGTCTAGAAAATAAAAAAAACCATCCAAGAAACACGTAGGTAACATATTATAAAATAAAATGCTTCTAAATGAAATAGATTAGCAATAATCTCCCAATGCATTTACTTTGATGCTAGAATTTAACTACAATATGAAAAATAATATAAAAATTACTTTAAAAATAATTGGTGAATCACAAATGTTAATCTAGTTTATAAACAGTACTTCATTTACCAAGGATAGATATGAATAATATATGAAAACAAACAGGTGCATTTACAGAGACTGTAGAAGGTGAAAAGTGCCACGATGAAAAAAAAGGGTAACCTATATAAATTTATATTTAGACAGGTAGAATTGAATATTTGAAATCTGTTTAACTAGAGAAGATTGATAATAGTGAAAATAACATTACAAAAAGGGAGAATCGTTCTACTAGTCTAGGCCTCTGAACCCCATTAGCTTAACATAGCCAATAGATACAAATTATGGGAGATCCAGTGAGAAGTAGAGCATCATTTCCACTCTCGGACCTAAACCATCTATAAGCAATGCTTGCTGATAACAATGTGCATAAAGTCAGTAGCCGAAAATTATTATCATGCTCAAGTAAATAGCTCACATGAAGCATTATGTATCAATTTAGATCATGCTAGACTGGCCAAATTTTTTTCTCTACTCCTAAGATTCAAGACTAATTTCTTATTGAAAACTCAATTTGTTCAAAAATTGTTGCCCTGTGAATATGTACGTGTATACACACACACACTTTTGACAAAATAGTTGATTCTGTAAAGTTTATGTTACAGGAAAATCTGTTTCTTTGCTGATGCATTTAGACCAGTGATGGCAAACGTCACGTGGAAACGTATGTGCTTGTCTGGTCCGCGCTCTGGAAAAGACAAACTTCTGGGTACTGGCGCGTATGCACACCCGACAATCAGATGCCGTGCACGTGAAGGGATTGCGTTCTGGAAAAGCTGAATTCCCAGGTTCTGGTATGCATGCTCACCCAACAATTAGCTGGCCAACGTACATACGCACATAGGTTTTTGGCACTATCGTGCATGCAAAGCACAACTGGTCATGTCCGCCAGAAACCCGGAAGACAAACAGGCAAGGCTGCACATGCCGGGAGACATGGCTTCACGTGCCCCTTTGGACATGTGTGCCATAGGTTCCCCATCACGGATTAGACTGATGAATGTTAGCAAGTGTCCATAGTATTTTTGTAGCAACAAATTTCAGGTATTATTTTTACTTCTACTATTTTGAAGTCTTCAGGACAAACACACTTATGGACACTTCATAAGGTTGGTTTTACTGCTTCACATATTGAGATAGAATGTACTTGCTTGGAATACTAGCTAGTTTCTCCTACAAAATAAAGGCCTTCAGTTTTGTTGGAATTCAGTTTTCTATCTTCAGCAAATCTTGCATTGTAAAACTTTATTCTAGATTTCAATGCCTTAGATCACAGACAATAATCCTTTTACATTCAGGGTCAACACCCCTTTTCATTATTATTTTTGGTGGTCACAAGTTCAAGGATTAAAGGGTGATCTGGCAGTTTTTGTGGCAGTTTAAGGAATGCTAGGTCTATAAGAGCCATCTTTTATTTTCTAGTAGGAAACAGCTTAAGATGACCCTATCAGTGATTTGCAGTAAAATCCAACACAAAAATTCTCTGCAGCAGTCCAAGGACCAGTTTGCCCATTGCTGCCTTGGGTATACTTACACTGAGATTTTACCATCAAACAGAGAAATGGTTTTACTGCACTTCTCTTTTTTTGAAAATTGTTTACGCATTGCCCACATTTTAAAGCACATATCGAGAAGGGCTATAAATCTGCTACTAAAAAAAACCCAGAAATCTGCTTTTAAACTTGACATTTGGATTTTTAAAACTTTAATATTGTGACTCAATTTCTAATACATTGATAACTTGTAACTTCCATATGCTCTCTCCCTCTTTCCATGAGGCATACCTAAATGATTAAAATTAGGATACTGCTCTGTCATCATTCTGCTAGCTTAATTGGAGGACTGGGCATACACGATTGGGTTCAATAACTACCTACATGATATTTACATATACTGTGCCTATATTCTACCACATATTAAGTCTTGAAGGACATTCTTGTGTCAAAGTTGTTTAGTTTCCTCATGTAAAACGAAGCGCTAAAGTCCTTGGAATAAAGGTTGTTTCAGTGCTAAGTAATCATGCAATGTTCCCATGATTTCCTTATTGATACAAACTGAATAAAGAGTTGTTTATTACCTAAAGTCGAAATGAGATCGAACCATTTAGGTCAACATTATAATTAAAAAGAGCCAAACTGCCACTGCTTCTTTCTCTTCCTCGCATTACTAGATGGTCTGTTAATCTTAACAGATAGCAATGGACAGTGTCCACTCAATATTTCATCAGTAATACATAAGCAATATCTTCTATATACTACTAAAACCCTCATCATGACTTTTACCTGGGCAAAATAGTGTCTTCCTAGAGCAACAATTTTTGAAACAAGGAAACTCAAAGTGGCTAACCTACTGAATGTATGCAAAACTGGGACCCACGACTCCTGAGGAAATGAAGTTTGGGGAGGTTGTGGTGCTTCATTGCTACAGGCTGCTGCCATGCTGCTGAGCTGCTACTACAGTCATGTGATCTTCATGTTCAACATTCCATGACAATTTCCCAGCCAGTCTTGTAACCCTAATTTCTCCCCCACTCAGCCACAAGAAATTGATTCATCACGTGGCTCTTAAAGAAGCAACAACTTTAAGATGCATGAACGAAGACCTGGCCCATTAGATTATAATGCATTTATGCAAACCCAAATGAAGATCCAGAGCTGCATAAGTTGGTATTCAAGCACAGGAACCATGGCTAGTATTGCAGCAGAATCTCAGTTTGAAAAAATGCACATGCAATAAGAGGTACTCAAAGCCGTTCCATTAGCAACCAGATGTGATGAAGATTCATATCCCATCCATATGAGCTGGTCTTCAGAAATGAGGAACATCAAGTAGGACTACCGAATTGAATTATAGCTTCTCAATGGGCAGTACACTATAATGCACAATTACTGAAGGTGTTCAATTGTCATCTCAACATATGCCCATCTGTCAAATCCATCAAAAACATCATCATGTATACCATAAAAAGGGGTGATCAGGCAACTTTTGCATTGAACAGAGAAAACAAACTCACACAGTACTTGACAGACAGATATGTTGGCCTTCTAAAGCAGTTGCATCAATACTTGGATTTCAAATTATTGAAAAGGAACTAACTGCTATTTGCCTTCAAACACAACTTCCACAACTACATTCTTTATTTTTTCAAGATAATGCTGCTGTGTGACTGAATAATGATACGGAATGAATTACTTTAACATGGATCATTGCAAATATGATACATTTGCAAAAACACAGTAGTATGTAGTTATTCCAAAATTCTTCACTTGGACTAATAAGAGGTGGTAAAGAATGAAGATTGGGAAAAGAATGTACAAGTTCTCCAGAATTTTTGAAATCAATGTTCTGGGTTGAGTATACAGTATATTTCTCCATGAAGAGAAACTCTATTGTCTTGCTAACAAATACTGAAATCACTAAGCCATGACAACTGTGGAACCAGTTCAAGAATGCAATGTGTGATGATTTCCTGCAAATCAAGAGGACAAATATCAATGCTCCGAATATCAAGATCAATAGGAGACATCAAAAACAGTCTTTTCTGTATTTTTAAGAAAAACTCAAGAAATTTGGAAAAACATTTAAAGAATGCCAAAATGAACAAACAATACAATTAATCAAAATGGTGGCAATAAGGAATTATTGCACAAACTGCAACACAACAAAGAGCAGAGATTTTAGAAGACAATGAGCCCCCATTAAATAATGAACAAAAAGCAGTATCTGACTGTATGTAAGTACTTACAATCTTTTTTCAATAATTTACATTGATGCACCATGAGAAATGGGAATATATTTGTTATCAACTTGATCCTCGCTAGAAATGTTGCTATTGCTGTAGAGCAACATTGATGTTTGATGGTAGACAGCACATTCAAGATACCCCTCAAAGTGAATGAAAGTGCTCTATATAACATAAACAAAAAACCAAACCCCCACCCCCCCCCCACCCAATTCTGCAAATTTGGTTTGACATGGAAGGCTTAATTGTCTGGGATGACAGTCCCATTATTAGGAGAGTGGGCTTGGAAGCTGTAGACTGGTCTCTTCGTGATGTATTAAAAATGAGGCCTTTGTGAGACTCTTAACCATTAGTTGTGGAAATTTTCATCAGCTTCTCCTAATTGTAAAATGGAGAAATGTTGCTTATGTGCAGGATCTATGCATCAAAAATCATATTTATGGGGAAGCTTTAATTGAAGAGAAGCATACAATTGAGAGAGGGATGTCGGTAAAGACAAAATTTAGAAAAATCAAAATGATGAAATAGAATTAGCAATAGCACTTAAGACTTATATACCACTTCACGGTGCTTTACAGCCCTCTCTAAGTGGTTTTACAGAACCAGCATATTGCCCCCAACAATCTGGGTCCCTGAAATTAGGGCTCTGCAGGCAAGAACTATGGAAGAATGTATAGATTTCATCTACCCAACATTTGACAATCCTGCAGAACTGTTCTCAAAGAACTGTATCTTGATTCCTCACAATGAAATGATGAGGAAAAATACATTCTTTATGAGTTAGACACTTCCCTGGAATGATGAAAGAATATTCTTCCTTCAAAGAAGCTAACCCTACTCCTTTTGCCACAGAATTCCTTCATTAAACTGAACTCTTTAGATTGCCATCCCATAAACTGGAATTCGGGATAGGATCTCCCACCATTTTAATGAGGAACTTGGATCTTCCAAGACTTTGCAATGGAATGTGGATGATTATGAAAAAATTCCGTAAGAATCTGGAGAAACCAGTAATCCAGCATGGTCAGCTGTATGATATTTTAAGCCAAGGAAAAAGAAGTGAAAATGTTGGAATATTTTTAAGAAATGATCAACCACAAATGTTTTAATCAAATGTGCCTTTGTTAAAAAAAAAACTTCTATATTTGTCTTGCTATGTATGTTTAATAAAATGTTTTCTTCTTAATTTTAGAACCTAAACAATAGCAATCTCCCATGATCATTCTGTTTCTCTACTTAAGTAAGGATGACCCAAAGGGCCATAGTTGTTTAGTAATAAATAAGATTTTCTCAGCATAGGGTGAAAATAGGTTCTATTCCTTTATTGCATTGTACCTGTTTTACAAAGCAGGCAGAAAATTGTGGTGAGAATCGGATGCAATTATGAAAGGATCTCGATCCTTATATAATTTTAGAATATTAGCTGGAACTAATTCATAAATTATTTTATATTAAACCTCACTGGACCTGGTGATGCAATACTATATAAGATCAACCTGCATTTGGCATATTGTCATATTACAGTGGTACAGGGACGTGCAGTCAGGGGAGGCAGGGGTGGCAGAGGCTCACCACTGTCATCATGAAAAGAAAAAAAATGTAAAAGGAAAAAGGCTGAGCTAGTTGCTGCCAGAGTCACAGTGGATGACTCTGCTTAGTGCTTAACTGTTTAAAAAAGCCTCTAAGTGCCCTCTATAGGAGGCGGGAGAACGACGTGCCTCATTTAGTCTGGTGTTTTATGATCACTCGAGCAGAGTTAAGCAAGGGTTAAAAGCCGAAAAATTCCTGACGTAGATGAGACACGTCGTTTTCCCACCTCCTCCTGTAGAGGGCATTTTTTAAGAGGCTTTTTTAAACAGTTAAGCACTAAGCAGAGTCATCTGGTAGCAACTAGCTCAGCCTGACCTCAGCTCTTGCCTTTTTCCTTTTACATTTTTTTTCCTTTTCATGATGGCAGGCAAGAGCAGAGTTGAAATCCTCTCTGAAACAGCTGGAAAAGGTACGTGTGTAGGTCGGAGGGAGCGGGAGGAATTCAAACTTCATCCTCAAGTGTAGATCCCTCCCCAAGTGTAGTTTGATTGTATGCAGAGCTATATTGCCTTTTCACACACACACACTCACACACACACAGCTGGATAAAAGTATATAAGCCCAGCTTCACTGATTACAAGTTTGAAAAGGCAACGTGGCTCCACCTGAAATCAAAGGCTCGGATCGGAAGGCAGCAGGGGACTGGGGGGGGGAGTATGGCAGAGGAGCTGCTTTCAAGCCATTGGAAAATATATCCAAACCAACTTCTGTGTTTGTGTTTGTTTGAGAGTGAGTGACCGAGTGAGTGAGAGAGGGATCCAACTTTTCTGTGCGCGTGTGTCTGTTTGAGAGAGTGGGAGAGAGGGAGGAGGAGGAGGGAGAAGAAAAAGAATGAAGGAAAACTTTTCCGCAAAGGAGAAAAACAAATGCTGTCGCTTTAAATTGGAACTGAGCATGCCTGGCTGTGGAATTCTGGGAGTTGAAGTCCACAAGTCTAAAAAAATTTGAAACCCCTGTGTCAGTGCCTCACCAGCCATAAACCTCACCGCACGTCACTGCAGTGGTATCATATAATCTAAATCTAGAGCAATAATTTTCAAATGGGAGAAAAATATAAAATTTGGCCTTAGCCAATGACATTGTCAAGAATGCAGTAGATCAGTGGATCCCCTGTAGCCTTTTCTTATATGTGAAGTACACCAATGATGGTGTATATCATGTTATGCATCCATAGTACAGAAATACCATGAGGCTATACCCCTGAATTTCTAAATGGCAGAATACAGCAGACAGATAAAAATGAATTTTAATTGAAAATTACTGATTTTTTTTACTTCTGTGACTGATTTTTACAGAAACCTAGTCAATTTCCCGAATATTTTAAATAGTAATAGTTATTAGAAAAGAATGTTATCGCCCTCAAGCAAGCTAAAGCAGCTCTTTACTGATGATCCACTCAAGAAAAACAGACTTGCCTTTTAGATCGTATCAGTTTTATGTGCGTTATCGCATGATAATGCTTGAAGTCAATGATGTTAATATTATTATCAATGCATTGTTCTCATATATCACAATTCTATCTCTATTGCGGCCAGCATATTTTTTTCTAGGCAAGTTCCAAGACCTTTTATAACACCCCATAGAGTTGGGGTGGAAGTGGAAGGGGCATTGGAGAATGGACAAAATGTTTGCCCTGCTTTTTCTTCTTCTTCTCAGCTGTTTCTCCCCCAGCTTTTCTGAAGCAGAACATTCTGTCAAAATTCTGACACACTGGTTAGGTAGGAATGTATTAAAAAATGTGCAGGTAGGGAGTAAGTAAAAATCTCTGTATCCAAGAATTGAACAAACGATACACTGTTGGAAATCCAATGCTGTTGGATTTCAGAAATAGAATGTATTAATTTTTATTCATATGCTATTACACTAGAATTGTTCTTTCACAAGGAATATTAGCAACTTAAAAAAAACCCATTGGAACCTATGTATTGACTGCAGGGTATTCTTTCTTTGGTAGGTTTCTGAAGGTTTCTTAAAAGTTCAATGTGACTACTTTGTGGTCCTTCCAAGAACTTCTGAGGATGAAAGAACATACACAGAAAGTAGTTTTGCTGAGATACCCAATGCAGTGATGGATTGCATGGCCCAAAAACTGTGAAGGCACCACAGCTCTTTTTGTATGAAGAATCTATAGTCTAGTGCCGTGATGGCACGCGCGCACTGGCCAGCTGACTTTGGCTTTCTTTTGAGGCTTTCGGGAATGTACTTCCGGTTTGCTTGTAGGGCCGGTTTTAGCCCTCTGGAGCATTCAGGAGCCTTCAGGCAGCTTCCCTGAAAGCTCCGGAGGGCAAAGAATGACCGGAAGTGACTTCTAGTTTGCTCGTAGGGCTGGTTTTAGCTCTCCGGAGCCTTCAGGGAAGCCTCCTGAAGGCCCGATGGCTCCAGAGGACGAAAAACGGCCCTACAGACAAATCAGAAGTCACTTTCAGTTAGCTCATGGGGCTGTTTTTTGCTCTCCGGAGCCTTCAGGGAAGCCTCCTGAAGGCTCCGGAGGGCTAAAACCAGTCCTACGAGCAAACTGGAAGTCCATTCCTGAAGTTCCAGTTTGCCCGCAGGGCTGATTTTTCGCGCTCTGGAGGCTTCAGGGAAGCTCTAAGAGCCGAGGTGGCGCAGTGGTTAGGGTGCAGTACTGCAGGCCACTTCAGCTGACTGTTATCTGCAGTTCAGCGGTTCAAATCTCACCGGCTCAAGGTTGACACAGCCTTCCATCCTTCCGAGGTGGGTGAAATGCCAGACTGTGGGGGCAATATGCTGACTCTGTAAACAGCTTAGAGAGGGCTGAAAGCCCTATGAAGCGGTATATAAGTCTAACTGCTATTGCTAACTGCTATTGCTAGCTCCTGAAGCCTCCGGGGGGGGGGGGCTCTATGGGGGGCTTGTTTTCAACTTCCCCAGGCTCCTATAAAGCCTCTGGAGCCTGGGGAGGGCAAAAAAAGCACACCAAAAATGGAGGGAGCGCTGTTCGTGCACGCATGTGCGCTGGGGTCGTGTGAATAGCATTATGGGTGTGGCATGCCTGCGCACGACCCCCCCTACGCTCCCCTTGCTTTTGGCATGTGAGTCAAAAAAGATTCGCCATTACTGGTCTAGTGCTATTTTAGTAACACAACAAGCTTGTGGTGTTTAAATATGTAGGGCATAAATATAAATCAGTTGGGGTGTTATCCAATTCTCAGAAAAAAGAGAAAAAGCCATATTTATCATAATGTGATTTTATTATCATCTCAATATTTAGGCAGCTACAGAAAGCAGATACAAATAAATGATTAATACAGGCTTAAACCTCTGGGCAATGAACACTAAATTTGTCCCCAAATTCCATATCAAAAGCCTATCTCATTTCAGACTGATTTCCACAAACGTTATTTAATTATTCTAATTAAACTGATTTTTAAAAATTATTTTTTCTCAGCTTTTTTCCTGTCTTTGCATAAAATCTAAAAGAAAATCATAATAAAACTAGCAGAGTGAAGGGAAAATCAGGCTAAAGGGAAAAGGTGTAAGTAACATTAAAAATTTAACCGAGAATAAAATGCGTATTTCTTTGGTTAATGAAAAAAAAAAAGAGGGGGGGGGAGTGGAGCAATATACTTGTTTGTGTGATAGATGTACACTATAGCATTCTAAAACAGGAGACAAGAATGTCAAGAGTGTATTCTTCCCCCACTGCCAGATGGAAAGGCTATTATTATAAATGAAAGGCAGCCGTAGTAGATGCCAGGCACTGTTGTGGTGTGCCAGATTCTGAAGTCCAGATGTAAGCGGGTTACCCCTGGGACAGGACAGGCTTCAGCTCCCGCAGAAGAATGGAGCCAATCACCGTCTTCTCCGTGTTGATGAAGAGCTGTGCTGTGGATCCTTCTTCCAGCTCCACTGTGACAAGCACAAGTGACCCACTGTGCACAGTTTTAGCCGCAAACCTAACAGATTAAAAACAAAATGGGTGAGTGGTTCCCTAGAAAACTAACATAAAATGCAGTGTTCGTTTCAGTGATTAAAGGGATGAAACTTCACAAGACACCCATAGAATACAAAGCTTTTCCAAAGCCAAACCATTAACATTGCACAGCGCAATAAGAAAATGATTTTATGATTTTATATTGTTACATCTATATAATTTGCATAGAAGAATACTAAAAATGCTTAAAATGTAATAGTTCAGTTTGAATTTTGCCTGAAAGAGCTTCGCAGAGCACATAACTGGTCTGAAGGTTAACTGTATTCATTCAGTAGTCAAAGTCTTGTTAATACAATATATATGGTAATCAATAAAGAAGGGTCTCCACAACATACACTCTTAAGCACCCTCAAAGATTCCAACTTTCCAAATTAACAAATCTTTTAAGTTTTTACATATTGGAACATTAAATAGATTTCTAATGACTTTAGCCGATAAAAGGAATCATGAGCTATAATCCGCTATTACTAAATTCCAAAACATGAAAAACCTACTCATTACATGGAATTAAAAGCAAAACTAGTCTTTTAAGCACTGCAACTGATTGAAAAGCCATTTTAGGCACAATGAACTTCTGTCAATCCTGTTAATTCATTCTACATGCGGAGCCAGACCCAAGAGACAGGATGGAAAGACATGGCAAGAGGCTACTTTTCAATGCTCCACAAAGCAAACTGCCCCCCCCCCTTCTCTGCTTGGAAAAAAAACCAGGGAGAACCCAAGGCACCACAAAGTTGCTGCACATGGGCTTTTGAAAACACTAACAAGTGTGGAGCAGGTCTGCGACCCACAGTGACCCCACTTTGCAGGGCCAATTCCCTCTCCCCTTTCTGAATGACACGTGTCTGAATCAGAGCCATCTGCCTCAATTTGCGCAACATCTTCAGCCACAATGGGATCCAGTTAGCCCTGACAAAAGCTCACAATACATAAAAATAAAACTGCTGTGCTGACAGCACGCCATCAGCTATTCAAGAGCAAACCAACTGGTCAGTGTCTCATGTCTGACAATTAGCATGGGCCTTGTGCAGCGCCTCCTGGGCTCCTTAGGGATCTGTTTAATTACCATCAACATAAAAGTGGGAGTTTATCAGCAGATACTCAAAAAGCTTCACTCTAGACTTAATTAAAATATTAGCCTCTTCAGCAGGAAGCAGATTCTCTTTAAATGAAAAGTAATTCCTTTTTTAAAATATTAAGTATATCAGCATCAAAATCTTGTAACACATTATACTAATTTAGGAAAATATAAGCCTTTCCTAACTGCACTCTTCATAGGTCAATGTATTTATTTTATTTAGATTAAATATACTATTTTCACTCTTCATGGCTAAGAAGAAGAAGAAAAAAAAACCATTCCCAATAAAGCAACGCCAACGGTGCCATTTAGTCTTTTCTTTTTCTTTCAGCAAAATGTTAAAATCTATGTTTCTCCCATCAATTTGGAAAGGGTGATAATTAAGTAAACAATACTCTTATTAATCTATTTCTTTATCATTTGTGTCCTGGGACTATAGAAGCCGATTATGCCTGATTTCACATAATAAAAGCACCAGACCTGGGGCTCTCATGGTTTTTCATAGCCTCAAGGTTCATTTTACTCTTGTTCTACTCTAAACTGCAAGCGATATAAAGTCAATGTTATTATAAAAGCAAACGTAGCCCAAAGGCACAATGGGGTCAATTCTGGTTGGGTGCTTTTCATGTCACTTAAGTAATTAGTTAAGAAAAGAAAAAAAACCTCTTTGAAATAAATAGCTTAGAATCTCTTGGAAAAAGATTTTGTTGTAATAGCAAGAAATCCGTACCATCCACTTGCAAACAAGTATTAACTTCCCATGTGGCAGGGATTAATGCTGCTATTATATCTAAGGCAAGCTAATATTGGAAGCACTTATGCAAGTCAGACGACTAGTAGTGTCTCACGCAGCCATTTTACTGTTAAAAGATAAATCTATTTCAAAAGGTAAGCAAGTGTGGTCACAAATATTATGGCTTGTGGGAGGTAAACATTACTTTAGTAAAATAATACCCAGACAACATTCAAGAACACTTGTAAAGAAAACATACACAATCATGTTGAACAACTACTTAACGGAGAACACAATGCCTCTAAAATGATGGAGGTACTCTACTTGGGAGACCAATGCACATGGCAAAGAAATCTACAGCCCCATATATCAAAGGCATAGACACTTCTTATTTGTAACCTCACCCTGAAGCTTTCACAACCTCCTCTATATACATATATACACATTTTTCTTATAAGGGATATGCAACTTATATATGTTCAAGATAAAAACTTGAAATTATTAAGCTAATTTTAAAAAACCCACTCCTTTGTGTACTCTGATTAATTATACAAATCTCACAGGGATTAAGAAAGGCGGCCTTTTTTAAAAATCTTCTCTTCACAAATATCTATATGTATGTACAACCCTGGCATATATGTACAGCGGAATTGGGGATGGTTCTGTTTTTGAAGAATACAGGTGGTCCTTCATTTATGACTACAATTGACACTGGAATTTCCATTGCTAAGCAATGCAGGCCTTAAGTGAGTTTTGGCTGTTTTTACATCTTTTTTTACTTAATTGAATTGCCATGATAATTAAATGAATCACAGAGTTGTTAACCAAATCTGGCTTTTCCCATCCCATTGGCTTTCTCTTTCTCTACACACAAACACACACACACACACCGTGCACACACAGAGTCGTGATTATTATTAGAAATAACCCAAGGTGTTGTTTTCTGGAAGCCCTCTAGGAAGGCTGTAAATGGTGATAATATGACCCCTGGATGTTACAGTCATTACCATGAGCCTGAATATTGATCAAATGCCTGCTGCAACAGTCATAAGTGTGAGGATCAGTCATAACTCATTATTTTCAGCACCACTATAACTTTTGAACAATCATTAAATGAATGATCATAAATCATAAGTTTTGAAATTAAATGCTGATCATTTTAATGTATATCCCTTTTGAAAAAGAGATCTACACTTAAAAGGAATGCTTGATAGCCTGCATAAGGGGGAAAAAACCCTTCAGATTATATATGGTTACTCTTGTCCTTCAACGGAAGCAAATAAAGCAAAGTCTTAATTATGAAAAACATTCCTGATTTGAATTATAAAGTAATAAATTGCTGATTATTTTAAACTAGTGGGGCTCCCAGCCTCTTCTTCACAATTAAAATGAAGATAAATATTTATAAATTGGTCTAGAAATCACAATTTTCAGAATCAGAAGACCACTACATTATTCCTTTTGTTTTAAAAAGATTTTAATTGTTTATTCACTTATATAATCACTGGCTACAAAAGATTCACAACACTTTTCAACTGCATGCTTTCTTTTGTGTAGTTCTGATCCAAGTTCAATTTCTTCCTCTTTTCAAATTAATCAGAAGCTGTTACAATAGCCCATTCATGCTACAACTTTTTTCCTACTCTCTGCATGTAGCTTTCATTTATTGCCTGCTGAAGCAGACAGAATCCTATTAGTAAGAAAGACCATCACCAGAGGCCCAGCCCTAGCTGTATAAAAATAATTAGCCCAAAGTTGACAAATGAATAATGAAATTGTACAATGAATTAATCTTCCAATCCGAAATACCAGGATAGTCTTTGAGCAGACATGAAAAGAATCTACAATCTTGTAACTATTGTAAACCATAAACTTAGCATAAACCAGTCCAAAGTGATGAAAACAATTGTCCTTGTTCTTTTATCAGTAACATAAAGAGAGCTGTACGTCATAAACAAAAGTCACTTTAGAAAGTAACTACATAGTGGAGTAGAGTTTCTAAAACAGTTAGATTTTACAATACTGTACACACCCAATATTTTTTTTTCTCCAGCTGTGCTTCAAACAAAATAAAGCCACAAAAGGCAGACAGGCAGGCAAGCCAGTCACTCCTCAACCCCCTGTCTGTCACTTTGTTATATTGGGAGATTTACAGTTATGTCTAGAAAAGTACGATTGCAATTGTATTGTTTAGTTTCATTTTATTCTTCTTATAATGTGGTTACCACAATTCAAATCTCAAACCAATAGCTTGGGAAACAGAATGACACCTGCAGTTATTTAATATTGGGAAAACACTACCAAAAAAAACCCCAATTTGATTTGTATCAACATTTAATAGTCATTCTAGGATTTAGTATCTCTTAAGTTATTATGACATTTTGTACCCTGAAAAAGAATTGGTTGCCCTGAAAAATTCAGTATTTCTGTGTTAAAAAAGAAAATTATAGACAGCACCATTGCCTAGTTGCCATTATTGAGAAGCAGCTATAATAAGCAAATTGTAAAATTGAGCTCTCAGCCAGAAAGGTTAATTTTACACAAATAATCCATAGTGGTTTAAACATAAACCAGCTTGCTTGCAAGCATGCTCTGCTTAGTGAATCAGTTGACAACAACATAGAGAAAAAAGTGATCCCTATATTTTGCACTTCTTAATTTCAGATATAAAAGCAGTGCTGCTCTCTAGTGGACAGTGATCAGGTTAGTTGCCATACCTAGCTTGATTCATTAAAAAAAAAAATCCAAATAGCACACAGGTAGATTTAAAACTAACAAACTGCTAATTAAAATGTAATTTGGGTTCCATATTACTCATAAATATTAAAATTCTGCTGAGATAATCTTTGCACACAAAAAGGAATATGTTAAATGGAGATAATCCAATATTAAATTGAACATTAAAACATATCCTTATTAATAATGATGTGTATTACCACAAGATGAAGTTAGATAAGCTCTCCATCATTAACCAGTCAGAAGACTACAGGATTTGATGGAATATCTACAGAAATATGGCAAGTAACAGAAGAACCAGTGACAGCGAATTGGAAATCATACAGTAGACAATAGATTAGAAATGACTACAATACCAAAGAAGCATAGAAGGGACTTAGCAGGATGCAATTTTATGCTGACAAAATAATCATCCAGTACAGATTAAGAGGTTTACATGAAAAGGCAGATGCCAAATATTCAAGCTTGCCTTAGAAAAAAAGTGAAGAACAATTTTATTTGTTTTATTATTTGCAAAAAAAAAATGTTAAGCCATACGTCCAAAGCAAAGTGCCTTTGCTATGGATTATGGGGGAAAAAAAAGAATGATAGATGCATTTACTTGCTTCTGTTTCAATTTATTTCACAGCAACTTGGAACTGGGAAGCAGGAATGGAGGGGCACTAATACTTTTAACTGCATCTATATGCCACTAACCCAAACTTAGTAGGGTAGAAATGAAAGCCTTGGAAAACATACTGAGATGCTGTAACGTGTCCATACCTAAAATATCAAAATTCTGACTTTCTGTGGAAGCAAAAATTGCCCTTTGAAACATGATACAAAGAATGTTGATACTTTTGCATTTTAGTGATGAAGAAAACTCCATCACTAACTATTGTAGTTAGCTAAGCCCAAATTATCATATTTTGGACTCATAATAAGACCTAGCTGTTTTAGAACATATGGTAAAGCTAGAAGGAAAGAGAAGAAGACAATGACCAGTAGCAAGGCAGGTAGACTCAATTAAAATGGTGTTGGGTGCACCATTGCAGACCTGACAACAGGTCAAATCTTGGAGAAGATGTGGTTGCTAAGAGTTGACAATGACTTGACAGCACAATCAATTAAATTCAATAACTTGGCATAAAACCTCTCACATTCCTATGAGCCCACCTGTGAAACACAGAAAAAATATTCCATCACTTTAGTATAATCATTAACTTCTCCATTGATAAGATTGGGGGGTAGGTTCATTCATATGGATGCATTATATACTTCAGTGCCTCTATTTTTACTTTGGAAAGATATTCAGAATATTTTTTTGAGGACTAATGACAACCACATCCTGGAACTTTATAAATTAAGATTAAGATTAAGATTTAGTTTATTTGTATGCCGCCCTTCTCCGGGAGGGACTCAGGGCGGCGAACAACTCAAAAGGGGATACAAACACAATACACGTAATTAAAATACACAAGAGTCATACAGCCATACAAGTCGAGAGGGGAGGGGAACTCATCAACCCCAGGCTTGCCGGCACAGCCAGGTTTTGATGGCTTTCCGGAAGGCCTGGAGAGAGGTGAGGGTCCGAATCTCCGCGGGGAGTTCATTCCAAAGGGCCGGAGCTGCTACAGAGAAGGCCCTCCCCCGGGTGGTAGCCAGATGGCACTGGCTGGTAGACGGAACCCGGAGGAGGCCGACCCTGTGCGATCTAACGGGTCTATGGGAGGTAATTGGCAGCAGGCGGTCTCTCAAGTACCCAGGTCCAATACCATGAAGGGCTTTGGAATAAATTGGAATGGAAGGCAGTGAGTTTTAAACTGGATGATTATTAATTACCTGGGGGAAGTGTTTGAAAATCAATATTAACATTGAAAGTCAAATACAAGAAAAATTGATATCATATTAAGTTTAAAGCTGAGTATCATAATGAAAAATCATTTTGTAAATGCATTTTGGCTTGCAAAATCTTCAACAATTCAAAAACTAAAATTTTGGATCAAGCCCAAGTATATGAATTTAATGGCTAAAATTGCCCATTAATACACTATAGGCTGGAAGATTTGGTTTTCAAAGCATTATTTAAATGCTAGAAGAGTCAACTAGTGGTTGCTAAAACAAACAATTTTCTGGATTGTAAAATGTAATCTCTTTCATGCCAATTGGGGGCATCCGCAAATGGCTGTTGGTCAGTAGCAGCCGCACAGTTAGAATTCTGAGACTCTTCATAACTTCATAAGCATCACAAACATATCCCTGAACAAGAGTTTACAATTATTCCCTATGCTGTGTGCAATTATTCCCATTACTCACAAAGCTGTGACTCTTCAGAAATACTGAACTGGACCATTATGACTTCTAGACTTTATGCATGCTTAATGATATAAGGCAGAAAAATTTCTAATACTTACCTTTTGCATAGAAAATTGTTTGTTTCACAGTGTTCATTACTAACAATAAGGGATGCAATTTCAAACAAGCTTGCCAGTTGGAGAGTTTAATCATTCCCTCCCCCCCCACCCCCAAAGTGGTTATCTCTAGCAAGTATGTGAGAAAAAATATTTATAGCATTTATATTTACTATAAGAACACAAAAATGTATGAATGTTTATCAGGAAGAATATATTATACAAATTTTAAAAACCAAACTCATATAATATTCTAAGTATCTATTTTAAGAGGATTGTTTTGTTCATTTGTGAGTGGAAAAGAAAGTATTTTTACATTAAATGTTTTGTCCAGATAAGTCAAATTTGCATAAGAAGGATTTCCAGAAATTTTTCCAGTTCAATTTTTTTCAGAAAATAGAAATATAGTGATTTGCATTAATAGTTGATTATGAATGTAACTGCATTGCTCATAAACAAAGTGTCATATTATAGCAATGTTTTTCCATCAAGAAGTAACAGCACTTTAACTATACAACTGATGATTTAGTACATGGGTCCTCTAACTACGGCCTGTGGGCCACATGTGGTCCGCCAAAGCCATTAATCCGGCCCACACAGGACCATGAAGTTGCCCACATCGCCCCACTCATCCTTTGGCTGAATGTAGGACTTACCTTCTCGAGCCCCGTGGGCTGGAACTGAAAGGTAAGGCCAACAATTTTGATGATCTGTTTGCATGCCTTTGCAAGCAGGTGTACCTGTTTGGTAAACCCTTAAACCTGAATTGTTCAAGCTTTTCATGCCCCTGCTGCCATGGACTTGTAAAATCTGGACATTGTTATAAATACCAGAGTAGGAGATCTCAAAGTGTGGAGTCACAAAACTTGTGTCAGAAACAACAGGGCTGGGGGAAGGGATAGTCCATTTTTTATAAAGTTATTCAGGTTTTGTAGACCAAGTATGGTGTTTGAAAACAGAAAATGATTTCAAAGGAACAAGGACAATTGGGACTGCCTGACTGAAACCGTATTTTACATCTAACTGCTTAGTTGAGATGAAAGAATGGATTTTGCTGAGAAATAAAAGAATTTTAGAATTAGAAGCACACAATTTGAAGTTTGGATGGCATAGTTTTCTATGGTACAATACAATTAAGGGTAATGACTTTATAAATCATCTTTCTTCTCTTTCCCTTAACTTCTATTTTGTTTATTACTTTTATTTTTTATTTTGTTAAAACATAAATAAAATTATGTTAAGTAAAAGAAAAAAGCATTTTTTTAGGATGTAAGAAAAAAGTTTTTAAAAATATACTCTAGCAACACTACTGAAAGTAAGCTGTCAAGACACTATAATGAAAGTTACATCTTTGAATAAATAGTCGATTTCTTTTCTTGCCAAACCTCAATTAAATCCTTGGTTTTATTGGGGGCAGCAATGGAAGACAGAAATAAGCAAATTCATTTATTTTATATAGACAAATTTGAGAATTTCGATATTAGAAGATGAAACTATTCTAATATGTATGTAATTGGAGTTACTATGGCAAGGTTATTTACTTTTACTTCCACAAAGCTTTTGACAAAATTCCACAACAAAGATATATGAATAAACATAAACAGTCCTAGGTTAACAAAAGTCCTCTTAAAGAGCACATAACAGAACAGAAACCACTGTAAAAGATCATTTTTCACAATGGAGTACTGTATGGTAAACAAGTCAGATATCCCAAGGATGTGATTATTAACTTGTTTATATTCTGGAGATATGGATGAGAACTGCCAGCTTTGCAGCTGACAACAAATCAAGATGATAAGGGAAAATACAGCTGTATGCATTAGAAGTGGCAACAGAGTCATGACACAGTTCACAGAGAAGTCTAACCCAGTGAAGATTATCCACGGAATCACATTTCAAATATTAAAAGCTACATCCTGACAAATGTTTACAGCACAATAAAATGATTTTTCTTCCATGGTGATAGCTGAAAATCATATATTGTTCCAGATAATAAAGACTGGAATTTAACTACAATAGGTAAACAAGATACAATTGTGGCGAAATTATATAATATAAAACAAGAATATATATTTTCCTTGTGCCATCACTCAGCTGAACACTGAATTTCCACAGTACTGTCATGTCTAAGTATACTACTTAGTATGGTTGTATCATGTAGTGGCTGTATTACTTTCATCCTTCTCATCTGCTCTACTACCCTCTCTTATTGGTATCATTATTATGATTATTATTACTTTGTTGTTTTGCATGTACACACAGTTTATGCATGAGCATACAATTTATGCACCGGAGACAAATTCCTTGTGTGTCTAATCACATTTGGTCAATAAAGTATTCTATTCTACTAATATATACACTACTGTACAATAATATACATTCTAACATTCTTTGATTTAATCCAAAATATAAAGTAAAATATTGCCATAAATCATACTATATGTTGATGTTATCCATATCATATGTTTAATATAGTATTTGTTTGCACCAATAAAATACGAAGAATATTTAAATGTATTTTTAAAAATAAAATGTGTCTTTATACAGTACATTTGTTTTCATAGTGTAGGAAGTTATCACCCAGCCCTTCCCCAGAAAAAATGAAATATCCTAGGAAACATTGAAAAGGCAGAATATTTTTCTGGATGTGAAAAGGAAGAAACATGTTTTAAAAGACAGAATAGCTGCCTGCAGCTTCCTGCCCATCCTCCTTTGTCAATGAGCCATTAAAGCCTGAGCTAGTCCATTTTACATAATAAAGAGTCCCCCCCTTCAGCTCCAGAGTGATGGGATTAAGGCATAATAATATTGGCCCTTTACCCAACTTGCCACATGGCTTCTGAGAACTCAACCAAACCTGGATTCAAAACGTAGCCTAGAGAGTTGTCCCTATCTGGCCCCATGGGAGTCTGACAATCAATCAGAATACAAGCTCAAAATCAAAGAGAGGGCATAAAACCAGGGACTTTCAGCATCTCAGCCTTTCCTTCTCTTCTTCTCCACCAACAGTGGAGCATGTGATCCCCTTTTCTGTTCAGGACTCAAACCATGTGGTCCTGTCCACCATTAAAATCATCTTTCCAAGCAGCCTCCATGTCTCCAGTGTCTTTTTCCCTACTTGGAGCAGAACCCAGAATGACATTTCTTCCAACAATAGTAAGCACAATATCCATAATATGCCTGCATAAGGTTCAGTATAGTAAGAGAGAATTTCTTCAGCCTGCCCAAAAACTGTAAAAAAAATGTATCACTTCCAGAAGGAATTGCACTGAAATATGTTACATTACAAAACATCTGCTTAACCCTGAAATACAAGAGGGAATGAGAAAGAAACTCAAGGCTGGCCCACCTTGATTCTCTTGGATATGAGAAAGAGAGAAAAGGGAAACTCAGTCAGACTTTTAAGATTCTGTTATTAAAAAATGGAGCTCCTTTAAAAATGGAGCCTTCAAAAGGATTGAGAAAATAGCAGCTGCTTTCAGAATAACATGCCATGAGGCTTTCTCTATAGGAAACCTGAGCCTCGCGTTGGCTGGGAGAGACTCTAAGAAGTTGCAAAAAACAGAAGGGTCAGTTAGGTGTGGCTGGGCCCTGGATTGGTTGAGGAGGCGGCCAAGTCCTGCAAGTCCTGGGTAGCTGAATGGCGGGTGGGAAGCAAGCCTAAAGCTTCTAAGCTGCACCAATAGGCTTGTCAGCTGGGCCGAGGTTTCCCTGAGTGGCTGAGTGGAAAGCAAACTGAAGGCCTGTGGCGGACTGATGGGGATTGGGGGGAAGGCCTTGGAAGGCCTGGGGCAGGCAAGCATTATAGCTGCCCAAACATAAAGGCAGGTTCCATTATCGTTGTTAACTCAACGACTATCTGTGTCTCAAAAGGCCAATTGTATGTGTGCACTATACCAGTGTTTCTCAACCTTGGGGACTTTAAGTCCTATGGACTTCAACTCCCAGAATTCCCCAGCCGGCTGTGCTGGCTGGGGAATTCTGGGAGTTGAAGTCCACAGGACTTAAAATCCCCAAGGTTGAGAAACACTGCACTATACATTATCTCTTCTCATTCTCAACAGGCCTTAGAAATGTGTCAATTGAAGTCGAAGAATTCTGTATATGTCTTCTATTTAATTATCAGCATAATCATAAGCCATAAACCATAAAAGGGTATAAAAGTGATAACATGAATTTAGTAGCCGTTGGGAAAATTTTGTCTGCATTCAGTGTGGATGGCAAACTAGACATGCAGCTTGTTCATTCCCAATTGGTTTTTCCTAAAATCTATAATAGCAAAAGGGAACCAAATGTTAGTTACTTACTGTGTTGTCTGAACCAGAGAGCTGGTCTGTTATATTCTTAAGAACTCTAAATAATAAATCAAAGTTTGTTCATGGTGTATGAACTGTGTTTTGCAAAGCATATAATGAATCATAATATGATTTCTCAGTTGAGAAGTCTCACAGGTGAAACTATTTCTGTTTATTTGGGAGAGAACAGAGAAGCAGGAGCCAGATATATATGGCGAGTGAGGCCTCGCTGAAACGTTGCCAAGACAATCTCAATCTTACACGGGAAAAGACCCGAATACAACAAGACCAGCATACCTACACCTGTGAAAATCTACAAATATATATATATATAATAGAATTTTTAAAACATGTAATGTTTGTCCCTCATCAAAATACAGAGAGACATAAATCTGTGACAAATCTCTTCCTCAATAATGTACAGGTAGTCCTTGACTTACAACCATTCGTTCAATGATGAATGGCATGAAGTTACAATGGCATGAAAAAAGTGATTGATGATTGTTTTTCACACTTATGACTGTTCTAGCATCCTCATGGTCACATGATCAAAAGTTGGATGCTTGGCAACTGGCATGTATTTATGTTGGTTGCTGTGTCCTGAGGTCCTGTGATCACCTTCTGTGACTTTCTGACAAGCAAAGTCAATGGGGAGGCCAGATTCACTCAAGGACTGTGCTACTAATTTTAACAACTGCAGTGATTCACTTAACAACTGTGGCAAGAAGATCATAAGATGGGACAAAGCTTATTCAACAACTGTATTGCTTAGCAATGGAAATTTGGGGCTCAAATGTGGTCGTAAGTCAAGGACTATGTGTATTCATAATTATATTTTTCTTTTTAACATTGTGGTGAAAATCAAAAGAACTATTATATTGTTTCCTTGACCACTGATGCATTGATAGGATGATACAGCAAATGACAATCAAGCCTTGTATGCTACGCTATGCTGTGATAATATTATAGTATAGTGTAGTGTAGTGTAATGTAATAACACAATACAATATATTTGTGTATTTGATTAAGATAAGAGCAATCATTTTTATGTAGAAGGGTTTCAGGAACACCAAAGGTTGAAAACATTAGTAAAATGCTCAGCTCATATGCATAAATAGACCATCTGCAATATTTTTTCTTTCATAGTGCTCCTTTCTTCATCAAAAAATATAGACAAGAAAAGATCCTATTTTAGAAGCTTTATTTTGCATTCAATTGCACAATTTGCCAAACAAGATCAATAAAACTAAGTATAGTTTTAAAGTGATTATTGAACGTTTTGAAATAGAAATTGAGTTTTGATTCATTCAAATATTATTGAAAAGTGAGCAAATGTTTCTGTCTAATATCTCTAAAATCTGAACTGTTTGTTATATTGGGAAGTCAGCAAGCATAGTTATTTTTTGTCAAAGACATTCTGAAATTTGATATGTGCCATATGTTTGGAAGTTCAGGAAAAGTGTGCATAATGAATTTTGCAGCTCTTCAAATACAATTTTAAAAAATGCAAATGTTAGTGTAACAATCACATGTAAATAATGTTTGATTAATTCTATTAAAATAGCACTAGAAAAGACATACAATTTCAGCTCACTCACTGAAGGAGGGTGGACGTTTCCTACCGACTAATCACTTAGAATTTGGCCAAGTAAGTACTACTGTCAGTTAATATCACAGAATTATTTTCTTTCATATAAAGACTGTTATTATGGTTTGTCACACAGCCAGATGTTTAGACTGACATAGACTGGCATTTTTAGTCATGTATCAAGTCCTTCCCAAGGACCTGGGAGAGATAGATATTGTTGTTTGATGGTGTTAATGGTATTGTTGCAAGATGTAATTATGGTGATGATGATTATTAAACATTTACATTTAAAATGTGAATATTAAGATGAGATTCATATTCATTTTTAGTAAAATTGCAGTATTTCCCCTAAAGGCTGTATCAAATGCTATTTTTCAGTCTAGAAATGAATTTCAAATTGTGTAATGCTAATGTTTGGATGTTACACAGCAGAATACAACTTGTTATTTTAAAAAATTCTCAGAGATCCCCCAACAATGCTCAATCAATTGTAATGAATATTTCTACTTATTAAGGCAAGAATCTGTTTAACAAGCTTTCTTTCCCACTTTACTTTGTAACTGGCTTTTCTTCATTCTTTTTTCTAACATCTTCATGAGAATATTTTTGTCATAGAGCCTAAGTTACTCAGTACTATTCCCCTTCTTTCAGCTTATTTTTGAAAGTTCCTCTTTGTTTCTTCTACATTTTCTTTCGTAAGATTCCCTTGCTTCTTCTCGACTTCCCTGCCTCTAGCAAACATTTTCTGTTCCATCCAACTTTAGATTAATATATCCTTCATTTGAGCTCTTTATCATTATTTCCAGAGTTACATAACTTTATATTTTTCTACTCAATAGAAAAATATTCAATTAGAAATCTATAGATTTCTAAAGTTTAGAAAATAACCTTTCTTCTTTAACACATATAAAAAAAATAGCTGATACACTGGTTTTCTCTATAGCTTTATTTAATCCTGTAGTGATAAAACTGTATTTATAAAATTTAACAAGGAATTTACAGTGGCCTATGAAATATTTTCTTTCCATCCTATACTCTGGTTTCTCTTCAGATCGTATAATTCTTTCGCCTTTTTTTTTTCTTTCCATCCTGTTTCTCTGTACATTGATGAGTACTAATTTCTTATTTTATTGAGTAATGCATTCATAAGGATTCAGAAGTGTCCCCCTTAAGCAGAATAAGTGCCACCAGGAAGCTTAAAAATAAGACCCGAACATGATAAGAGCAGATAACAATTATTCAGTAATTCTGAAATAATAGTTATCATTAAAGGAAAATTATGCAAATAGCACAAAACTGCTATTAGAAATGACACAGTGATACAAATTTCCAATATGAGTCTTATTTTTTTGCCGTTTTCTACATCTTACATCTAAATGTTACAACTGTTTAGGAATATTTCTTGTAGTAAGTGGTCAAACAGGAAGCACAGACATTTCCTCTGATATGTATGTATGTATGTATGTATGTATGTATGTATGTATGTATGTATGTACACATATACACACAAACGTAAAACATTATTTATAAACAGATTGCTGGAGTTAATTGGGCTATTGCTAGAAGATATTATTGCTATAATTGAAAATGGGCATTCACTCGCAATGAATCAATATCATTTAATTGTGCTAGAGACCAAACCTGATTTTGAATGCAAACTTTAAGTAGTCGCCTATTCATGTACAAAATTTCTATATTAAACTTTACAGATCTTACACAGTGATTACCTGTGGATGTTATCTTCACCCGAAGGAACTCCGCCAAGGTTTGCTATGCTTGTTACCTTCTGCAATATCATAAGACGGGTAGTATTCTGTGGTGCCACAGAGATTGTAGCGGATACTTCATTCATACCAGTCAGACTTCCTGAAACAGTAAAAGCTGGATATCAATCAAATTAATATTAAAGACAATGTATATCACCTGAGAATACATTTGGTTTTTGTTAAAAGTTTAACTCTTCTTTTTTAAAGGAATTTTGGTATAATTTTTAAGAATACAGTACAAATATAAAATCAATTATTCCTATTATTCAAATTTCAGTTGCATGAAGTACTTTTTGATAATTTCTCTTCAGGTGACAAACAGATATTGAATGGCAACAGACAGAATAGCTGAGTTTCCCACCTCTACAAAGCTTGAATAGCATTTAGCTCTTTGAATTACACTCAAAGAACGAATGCATTATTACGGAAATTCCCCTTAAAAAGTGTACCTGTAAAGAAAAAAAGTACACCTGTAAAGAAAAGAAGACACTGGATTGGAAACCAGTGCAAGAAAAAAATAAAAAGACATAACATAGGGTCACCCCTTCATTTCACGTGTAGCCCATGAAGCCTGATTACTGTCTTGTGAAAACTCATGTCAGTAATAGCTAATGTGCCACAGACTTTACTGCAGACAGGCACAGAACTGAAACGCATGTCTCTCTGCTCACTAGGATCAAATGGAAAGAACAAGCACATCCAAGTCCCATCTCCAAGTCCATTCAGGCATGGCTAAATGATAGGCAACAAGCAGTAATGGTTAGTGCTAGAAGCAGAAAAACACATTTATAGGAGTATTAACATGTTTAATTTGCTTGAATATCAAAGTTTCTTTGTCCTTTAAGCCAAATGTTTCACTCAAAAATATTAATATTATCCAGCTTTTTTTTTAACAGCAAATTTAGCTAGAGCTGTATGTTCTGTTGCAGATATTTAAAAACTGACATTAGGCAAATACTTTGAAAAAATACAGAAGCCATCTACGGCTGCTTTTAAACAAAAGCACAGGACTGGGATAACACTGTTGAGAGATGTGTGTACTCATTAAGGATTTAAACCTTCTCCATTAAGCTCTATTGAAGAGCAAATGCTGAATGAATGAATGCAACTATGTTTATGTTAAAAGCCTGTTTTCCGTACCATGTAATTAAGGGAAATATTGTACAAAGCCAGTACTTTTGTCAAGCTCCTGTAAATGGAAAGATGGATAGCACTCAGAGAAGGGAATGCATTGCTTCATATTTAACCTTAACACTCTTGTCATTAATGGTTTGTCTAACTTGTTCTATAAAGACAAGGTACTGCTCCATTGAAGTAAAATTTAAAAAATCAACTAAACCATGCTTTTCAGAACAGAAGATTCATTATCATTGACTAATGTATTGGCATAAAGCAAAGTAACATCCTATCAAGTAAGGCACACATTCAATCTGCCTTACCACTACCACCACCCCCTTTATTTTTAACTCATGCTGTTTTATTGTTATAGGCAATTTGTACCACTCAGCATGACGGTGTAAACTGAATCAAGATTAATTTACATGCAAAAGAACACTTAGCATGGTAAGCAAATGTATTGTCTCGATTGCGGAGGTGGAAAGGAACCTGAAAAGAAAAAAAGGTGCTCTAATTAAGGGGCATCAAATATGATTGCTTGTGGTAGTTAAAGGCCGGAAAATAGGGAATGCTTGACCATTTAAAGAATTAGCACCTTGCTTGTTAGGGAGAGAGAAAATGTTGTAAGCATAAATCTTGATAAAAATCAAGCAAACATTTTGTGGATTTTCTTTTCTTTTTTTAAAGATATAGCCTATGTATATAAATCTACTGCTTGCACTTGGACCAAAATAGAAAGTCTAAAAAAATAATCCAGAAAAACAAATTGCCACTGAAAAGAATTAGGTTTCAAAAACAAAATAATTGCAGATCTTGCATCTAATTATAAAAATGTATAATAACAGTATTCCTAATGAATAACCAAGAAAATTAAACTGTAGCATGAAGCTAGAAACACAAAGGTTGTAGGAATTTTTTTTTTAGTAATTTTAACATCATAAAAAATGCTAACATAATATTAAAATCATTGACAGATATTAGATCCTTTGGCTTCTTTCTAAAGAATTCTGGGTATTTAAGGAAAATGGCACGACACCTCTGTGAAGCGTGGTACCCTATCATATTACAGAAAGAATTAGCACTGGTATTATTAAATGATTTGCATCAATAAACACTGCTCAATATTTGAAGTTGGAAACATAAGCTAAAGGACAGACTTAATTTAAAATGATTATGGAGAGCAAAATTAGACAAATTTCAGCTGCTGTTTCAAACTATGTGAGAAGGGAAGAGGTAGCACAACAATCCTATCAAGTAGAGCATGTGCAACAATAAATAAACCTTCCCATTTTGGGGGGCTACTTAAAAATCTTAAGCAGGAATATTAGCATTCATCATACACATTATACTTCAAATATGTATGTTTATTTCTGTTACAAAAAATAATTCCAAAAATTATTATTATTATTTTAAGAAATCCTGTTATTTCAAAGCATATTTTAAAAACCAATAACTATGAAATGAAGTATTTCCGGATATGAAAGTCTGAGACACTTCAGAAAAGAAACAAAAACTCAGAAATCATTCTATATTGATTACATTATACTTGGAAGGTCCTTTAGCATAGAAAACTACGGGAAATTAGGAGAATCCTATCTGAGATTTATACTGCAAATATCTGCAAATTTAATCAGATGCTACTGATAGGAATAGAGATTATTTTTAAGTCGATACAATATATCCTGGATTTCACTATTAGTGTTAGGAATATAATCTAACGGTTGGGTTGGCAATATATAAACCATGTAACAATGCTATACCTGTTTCTTTAAATCATACTGTAAAATGTGATTGGTTGCTGTTTTCCTCAATTGGCCATAAGAGGGAGCCAGAGTGACTATTAGCTCTCTGTTTGTTAGATGCTGGGCTGATCTGATCCGAGTGTTTTGGAAGCTGGCTGTTAGAAAGTGCTGTGAGCTATTGTACATTTGGCAACTGCTAGCAAACTTTGAGTACCGGACTGTTTGTATGTTTATGGACTCTGTTATTTGGATTATCCCTTAACTGAAAGACGTTGATGACTGACTGTCTTATCCGTGTATGACTTGGACCGTTTGATGGACTTTGGTATCTCTATTTCCACGAAAGTAAAAGCCTATTTAAACTGCAGTGTCTCTGTTTGCTGGTTTGTGTGTTCTCCAACACAACTCTCACAACGCTTCTCTGAACACACTCGTTCTCCCAACGGGGAGCTTACCTAACACTATGTATGGGCCCACAGTGTACCAGACGTAGCTAAAGGAGAGTTGGTATTGATATGCAATACCGTATACAGACAGCTGTTTATTTAGTGATTGCACTATCCTGGAGAAGACGGCGAGTGACCTATCACCAAGCCTATCGATGATAGCCCAGTTGGATGGAACAAACTATGTTTCCTGGTCTATGAAATTCAGTCTACTCCTGCATAGGGAAGCTTTATGGGATGCTGTACAGAATCTACCGGATGTAACTGCTGTAATGGTTGAGTTTGTATATCACATTAAGCCATTGCTTATTTAATTACAGTTTATTGAATAGAGCACAATGGGCTAGCTTGTTGCAGCAACAAACTAAACAGAAGCACATTATATCATTTTATGTGATAGCATGATGTGGAAAATGATCAGAGAGCTAGAATTGGACTGCATACTTTATAGGTCTTTCCACATAAGCCTACTACAATTCCTTGAAATGCTGTACAGAGATTGAGATAACTGCTAAAGGGGATGTCTTTGGTGTAAGAAGCTAGGATGTCCTTCTATTCATGGAAGGCTTCCCTGGGGAAACCCATGAGCAGAAAAACCCTTGATTTTATGATTTCTGCATCACAATATGAACATACCCATTTAGTAAGCATTATATCACACAATATTTGGGGAATTTCAGTTGCAGGATGCCTGCTTTTCCAAGTCTGCCTGAATCAGGCCAAATATGGATACAATCTGATTTAATAGCTCTGCTTAAGAATTCCCTTTTCTATATTTTCTCAATGGCTTCTTAATCTTATTTATAAAACAAATAAAGCTCAGAACGAAGACTTCTATTATTATGAATTTTATAAAATAGCCAAAATATTTAACAAAAAAGAGAAAGAAATTTTAAACTAGGGGTAAATTTCACAGCATCAGTCCTGCATCAAAGAATGAATTCAGGAAGACAGAAAGAGCCATACTGAAATGTCAAGAGGCTTCCATGGATTTACAAATACTTCATATAAGCAAATTTTCAAATAGCTTATTCAGAGTAGCCTTTCTGCTCTATTAAACATAGCAAACAACTGCCAGATGTATTCAGACAAATAATCAACAACCTCAGAAGTAAAATGGCAGAAGAAAAAGGAATTTTGGCAACAACTCCATAGAGGGCCACAGCTATTCTCAAAGTGCACTTTTTCTATGCACTCTTGGTTCTGAATGGCCAACCATGGGGGGAAAAAGCTCTCAGTCACATTTAAGCATAGAAAACTCAATCAAACACCAGGCAAGCAAGCACGCAATAAGAATGGGAGAGAGACAGGGTACAATATCCCATTTTGCTTAAAACTACACTGCTGGAAAGCAATTTGAGAAGCTGAAGGAAATTGTTCACAAAAAATATGAGAAAATTCAAAGGCTCACTCACCTTGGTTGCTGTGCTCACATGAAGTAGGCTTTAGGCCAGCAAGAAGTAAGAATGGTAAAGTTATGAACAGATTAAAAAAAGAAATTACTGGCCTAAATTTAATATCAGATATTAACTGCATGAAAATAATCTAACTGAAATAACTGCTGAGTTATTATTTCAAGCCACTGAATGCAAGATAGAAAGACATATACAGTATTATTCTGATGTACTATGCTTCTTTAACAAAAGCACCTTTTGGGGGGTTTTGGTGGGGGAGGGGAAAATGTGATATACTGGACTGAAATTATTGACGATATGAGAGTATAACCTCACATACGCCATTTTAAAAAGCATATGAAATATGGAAGAGCTGACAGAACCTGTATAAGCATATTTGCCAATGGAAGCTGAGCAGGGTCTCAAGCCTGGCTAATATTTGGATGGAGAACTACCAGGAAATACTGGGGCTTAGGGTAGAGAGAGAAATTGAAAAATATTCGTGAAAAAATATTTCCATGCAGTAGAAAGCTGCATGGATGTTTTGTTAGGAGAAAAGCTCAATTGCGAAGAAAATTTTATTTAATAAAGAAGAGCTTCTTATATTTTGTGCAGGTAAACCAAGTAGAATTTTGGAAAATTAACAATCACTGTTTGAGTATGACATTAAATTATTGTAAAAAAAATAATGCAACTGAGTGCATAAACCTTTTTATAATGTAGCTGAAGATATTATGCAGCCAGTATACACCAGATTCAATATAAAACCATCATGTTCTCTTTTATAGTCAGTGCCAAAACAATGTTTTTTATACACCAGAAATTCTCATAGCAGAATTCTAGCTTAATATTGGTTAATATGATATAATGAAGAGGTCTGCCTTAATACCATTTTTTGGTATTTGCAGTGAAATCACCACATGGTAGAAAGAGGGAAAAGGAGAAAAGCTTGTCCAAGAAGACACTTCAGGCATTGTGAAGTTTTTGATGACAGGGCTATATAACTTCAGAGCAGATTTCTGGAAATATGCCAGGTGAAACACTAGAACTGGAGATGTCTGGAATGCTTACAATATTTTACAATAAGATAATTTATTTATCGAATTTCAAATTTATTTCTCACCTCTTTCTTTTCTGAAATCCTTTTCTGTCATAGTTACTGGTAAAAGTAACTCTCCAACTGGAGGCTGAATACTAACACTGAAGTGATCATTCTTTGTACTGTGGAAGAAAACACCAACAAGTGAGAATTGTCTGATTATGAACATTTTTACCAAACAAGTAAAGGAAAATTGGAGAAAATATTAACTGATTTTCCCCCAAGTAATTTTCAGCACTGTTTTTATTATGTTAATTTTCTTTTTATCACTGATTAGCTAGTCCCAAAGGTGCTTTTTCAAAAAGCAGCTATACTTTATTTTTTCTCAAAGAAGTTTAGCTCCTCATCCAAGAAGCATCCCCAGCATTTAATCAGAACTGAGGATGCTTCTTGGATTAGAAGCAAAATATCTTTGAGAAAAATAAAGAAAATCCAGTTGCCTTTTGAAAAAGTACTTTTGGGACAACCATGACCTGGATAACTGAGAATCTCCTTAGGCACTTGGTTAGGTAACTTATTTATGGTTTTGTTTAGATATAAAGTTTAGATATATGGATTAAAAGTAGCCCAACAAGTACAACTGTTTCCTATAATGGTAAACTTTATCCAAAACACAAAGCAAGACAGAAGGATGTTATGAATCCAGTATCGTTCTATGATAAAATAGCAAGATGGAAATGAAGTTTTGTTATTTTTCCTAGAATTTTTAAAATTAATTTCCCTCTGTACTGCTAACAATGGAATTTAAACCAAAGCTTTAGTAGAAAATGATCCTGATAATTCAACACCACACTAATTTTTCCATACTATGTTTCTCAATCTTCCCTGCTTTCCCTACCTAATATGGATATTTTAAAAAGGTCCTTCAGAAAATTCAGGTACAGGCAGAGCAATGTACTGTATTACATTTTTCCTTCTTAGATTAGATTCAGAGCCTCTCTCTGAGCTTGAAGAAAAAAAATAAGTGCATCTTAAGGTTCCTCACAATCATCCCATGCCTCTAGATTAAGCCACTGTACAATTTCACCTTTTAAACAATTAAAAGAAAAGTATAAGGTGAAAATAAGAGTGAGGAGCAACTATAAAAAGAGAGGAGAAACAAACAAAACAGTCTACAATACCCATAAGAGAGAGCAAAGGAGCTATTTTTGTTCATCTTATTATATGGACCAATCAATACCTGAAATGTTAAAACTGTAATTGTAAAGACAGTTCATGGTTTTCTCTGATTCAGTTTATGTGCCCGGGAACCTGGAAATTCAGGCATATGTGTATAAAATTAAGGGTCCAGGTAGTTGAAGCAGAAAACATTACAATTTAGTGTATAGGATGAAAAAAGCACACCTGAGAGGAAAGGTAAAATATAAACCAAACATAGTAACACTAATTCTGCAAATATAGTGGTCTCCCATAATATTAAAAAATGATGATTCTCTCAAGCTGAGCTAAAACTTGGTGAGTGCATGGAAGTGTCCATGTAGCATCATGACAATTGTATGGAACTGATTTGCTTTCTTCTGGCCTTTAAAAGAAATTCTTGATCTAAACCTAGTACTTTAGAATTTTCCGGCAGTCTCCATTCAAGAATTAGTCCAGTTCTACCCCAACTTACTTTCTGCTGTCAGCCAGGGCTAACAATAAAGGCTGGACAACTTAAAACAATAATAAGATTGTCAAATAGACTAGGATGCTAGTCTGAGCATGCCTGAAAATATTATTTTACTGCAGAATACTAATAGTAGATTAGTCTATAAACAATGGAAAGTCCCTTTTATTGGCTTTACAAATATTAGTACAATAGTTTCTAACATAAAAATCAATTCGAGTAATATCCACGGTATTTAAATTAACCTCAAACATTTGTTATTGGTTTGGAAAGACCTTTGACCTTATAAATATGAAGTGATATTGATTACTAAATAAGTAAATATAATGATAAATATAGAAATGGTTCTTCTTTTATGAAGCAGGTAAATAGCAGATAAAAATAAAAAACAAAAATTTAAAATTCAAATCACTAACACTTAAATGAATCACAAGAACATTACCTTAGCAAACCAATATGTTGAAGTAAATCTAGGGTTAATTACAGTGGTAGGTTTCCATTTTTTTTTTACTACTGGTTTGCGAGTGTGTGCGAGTGTGCTCGCGACACTTTGGTGCCTGCGCAGAAGCGTCCAGGCAGTTGGGCGAAGGCTCATGCCGATGCCACTATCTGTTCGCCCAATCCGGGCCGAACCAAGAGCAACCCACCTCTGGTTAATTATTTTTAGAAATGTTATTTTAATCTGTAAGTACAATAAATCTACTTTAAAAACCTTATGCAATAGCTATAAGTAAAATGTTTAAATATCTGATTAGTCTGCATGAAATCAATATACTATTTAACTTCTTTGCCTAAATTTTCAAGTGAGTAATGATGATAGAAAAATGAAATTGCTCAACCCATTCAACACACAGCTTCAGGATAAATAGATATGAAATCTTATTTTGCTTGAATGCATGTGTTTACTAAAATAAGCTGCAGTCTGGGACAGCTAAAATACACTACTGCTTATACGGTGTGTCTACTGTATGGTTGAGGACTTCCTGCACTGAGACTTGATCCTCCTGAGGTCCACATACTATTGTCCTTTCTGGCATTTCCAGATAGTATCTTCTCTCAACTCCATTCCACTGTACCCTTGATTATCTTGGGTATTCATCTATAATTTTTGTATTGGGTGGGCCAGAAAAATGAAAAACAAGTAAGTAAATAAATAAACTTTATTAGAAGGAGATTGTAAAATATTAATAAATACATTCAATGATTCTTTGAAAGTAACAACTCCAAAATCCTACAGCACATATTAAAAAAATATCAAGTTACATTGAAAAGTTAACTTATATTTCTCAGATGAGTTAACTATTAAAAAACAAAAGAAACTTAAGAGTCCTTTGTCTATGACAAAAATGTTGTGATTTTTCAAAATCTAGCATATTATTAAGTGCTGTAAAGCTTACCCAAAGGGTTTAAGTACAGATGCAAGGCAGTGAAAAATGTAATTTTTCAAATTATACAACACTCTCTTTCATTATTTAATATTTTGTTTGACAAGAGGGTTGGAGATCCCAACTACCTGGATGCTGGAATTTATATAATGACACTGAATATATTGATTTTATAAATGAATGTGAATATGCTCTATATAATATGTTGATTTTTCCAAAGTATACATTAAGATTCACTTATAAGTGAGAGACTAAGAGAGCAAGTTGCTATATACTATTCATGAAGCTAATAAAGCTTGGGAAAATATAGTACTTAATATAGTGTAGTACTTTAATGCTGCATTCTATTATAAAATATATAAATAAGATGAATTTATCACATGATTTCACACAAACTGAAATAATGTGGTCATAACTTAGTCCAAAAATATTAATTATATTATTTTATATTGTAACTTATTTTATTCAACTGATCATCCAAAACTCCAAGTGGTGAAAATTAAATAAAACAGGCAGTTTTTTAAAAAACAAACCATACTATTATGAATATGGATTACAAGCATGTTGATTCTTTAATTAAAGAGAAATAAATTTTTGTTCAAAGCATAGCCTAATAAAAATAGCATTTATCAAGTAACACTTTCAGACATTTTTTTCTTTGTTAGGTTTTTCTCTTACCATAATTTATAGAAGGAACCACTTAATAAAATAATTCTAAATATGTTAGTATTAATTTTTACTTTTTTTATACAGCTTGCCTTTTCCTGAATTACTAGCTCCAATATATTGGTTACTTTAAAAATGTAGATTTTGTGATGCAAAACACACAGTCAATGAATGGCATCTAAACCAATTGATCTACCCATTACCATTATCTCCCTCCCAAGCCTTACTACAAAGCTATTGATTTAAACACTGTCGATCGGTTTCCATTTTCTGATTTTGGGCAGGCTAATTAAGAAAGTGAGTAATTGTGATTACACTGCTTCAGGATCAATTACATTTGATGTAAGACAAAGTTCTCCCTTTTCGAACAATGTAAGGAAATAATTATCATCAGAATTGTTTTATGCGGTGAACCTTCCCTTAACTATAAACGAATGCCACATATATTTGGTCCTTGAAATGTGGACATAAAATATTCCAAACAAATGTAAAGTCATTTGAAAGACCTGTGTAGATAAAACATATGCTCTGTTTAGAAAGTGTAAGAGAAAAATCTATTACTTGTGACATACAATGTAAGTGGTTTCGGGAAATGGAAACAATTTCTAGTCATCATAGAGACCTTTTACCTTTGTAATACACCACTACAGAAGGCTGCCAATAGAACTGCAGGTTGCAGAGAACACCACAAGGCACAACTTTTAGCCACTGGAGTTCAGGTCTGAATGGCTAAGAGAAACAGGTAGTTTGCTGTATATTACCCTTCAGTCCAGCAAAAACTTCTACAAATGATTCTGAGTAAAAGTGTGACTTCTGTACTTCACCATTAAATATCCTGAGCAGCCTATTCTCTCTTCTTATAGGGAAAAGAAGAGACCTGATGCTGTGTCCCTAGAATGGATGAAATTGTCAACTCTCCTGGGTAAACCAGACACAAAATAGATGAGCTAATTGTACATTACTCTAAGACCACATTAACAGAATCTTGCAAATCTGAAGGTACAAACTCCCCACTGCCACTACCATCTGATCAATTAGGGCAGTGATGGCAAACCTTTTCGGCACCAAGTGTCCAAACTAGAACGCACGTGTATGTGCAGGTGCATGCATGTGCACACGCACCAGAGCACTTAAAACCTGAAGACCAGCTGGCCAGCATACACATGTCTGGTTTTTGGCTGTTTGGGGGGGCATTTTCAGGCCATTTTCAGGGCCGTTTTCCGGTGCTCTGGCACCCGCAAAGACCAACTGGCGTGCCCAAAACCAGAAGAGCAGCTGGTGACAGCACACGTGCCCACAGAGAGGGCTCTGCGTGCAACCTCTGGCACATGTGCTATAGATTCGCCATCATGTAATTTGGGTATATCCTTCTTAAATTTCTTCTTCTGATCATTTAAGCCCTTGGGGCTCTCTCTTCTCTTGCCTGATTCTTTCTTAGATAGCCTCTCTTTCCCTTGTCCACCAAAGTCATCCACACATTCTATTACAGAAATGGAATGGCAGCTGCAATTGTCTCATCAAGCTGAGATTGGTGGAAGTGAGTAAGCTCTGAGAAGATTTAAACCTATACTCATATAAATTTAGTAGTTAGGTATTAAGTCATTTTCCAGTCCTTTGCCTGGGCATACAGAGAATCTATTTTGCTGAACTTTCTTCTTGCTTTTGCTGCTAGGTTCCTGCCCCATTTAGGAAGAATATATCTCAACAAAAAGTGCAGAAGAAACATGTAAAATATTTCTATAGCAACAAATGTTGAATTCCATTCCCTTTTTATTAAGCTAAACTATACGTCTATACTTCTACTTAATTCACATTTGACTTGAACTACAGAACTAATGATACCAGATTCTTGTAGAAAATGACCAGGCTGAGTCCGATGACAGGGTCAAATTCGTCATCGGTTTGGAGTTACTATGCTCCCACAAGAGACCTATCTTCAGCCCCCTGAGAATTCCATTGACTTTTATCTAGCACCAATTTGCCTTGGCTACTAGTAGATGAGATTCTTGTGTATATGTAGTATGAAATAAACTTGTAGTGCTTTTGAACTCTAGCCAGGCTCATCTTCATTTGATCTGACAGATTCTTAGTATTATGGTGCAGTTTGGTGAAGTGGTTACGGCACTGGATTGGAAACTGCAAGGGCCTGAGTTCTAGGCCCACCTTAAACATAAAACCAGCTGGGTGCTCTTGGGCCAGTCGTATCCTCTCAGTCCTACAAAGCAGGCAATGGCAAACCACTTCCGAAATCTTGCCCAAAAAACTTCAGGAACTAATTCAGGCAGTTGCCAGGAGTTAACAATAACCTGAAGGTATCCTCCCCCAAATGTGTTAAAACAGGAGAAAATCAATTATTTTTGGTTTTTTAATCCCTCCAACTCTAAATCTGTGCTTGGTTTGAGTTGTGTCATTGGGTTCACATTGTTCAAATCATTACAATGAAAACACCACTGGTGTCTGAAGCAAATCTATTTACAGTGATGTTACTCACAGACCAGTGTTGAGGAATATTGATCTTTCTTGTTTGTCTAATAGGAAAATAATAAACAATTACTAGGCAATGTGGGAGAAGGTAATCAGTTTTTATATATCACTAATACAGCAGACCTCCCAAAACATAAAGATGATGATATGCATAAAATCAATGTGTTATGCTACATTGCTTATATTCATCACTGCAGAGAATTCTGAAGCTTTCAGGGCCTTAAGTCTGAAACTGAATTATTACTATATGGAGCAAGGGGCACTTGAAATGCAAACAGTCTGTAAAAATGAAAAATTTAAAGCATTATATTATTTAATATGAGATCAGTATACTATATATCCATAGAATAGTGTCCTTTATAGTAACTCAGCATTGACACTGAATATTGTTATATGAGGCAAAGAAAAAAGGTAAACGTCTTTTCATACTCTTATAATTTTATAAGAATTTTATAAAAAGTTGTTATTGTATTGTACTACGATACTTGTCCAGTCCCAAAGAAAATGGAAAATCTAGATTACATTTCAATATAAGGATATAAAATTATACAATCTATTTTCTTTTACGTTGATAACCAGAATTCCTTAGCTAGCTGATTTCTACATAGCAGCTTTGAATTTAGCAGCAATATAGCCTAGCCTAATTGCTACTTATTTTGATTTCAATACCATTTCAATATACAGTATTTGATGGGAATAAATATACAAATCTTTTAAATCAAAAAAGAAACAAGGTGTCGGATAAGTCTGTAATAGAATTCTAGCTCACATTATTTGTAGGAGTTAATTTCCTTTTTCAGTCAGTATTGATACCTTTTTGCACTAAATGAAGTCTTGCAGGCATGTCTAGTTGGAAAAAGGATCCTAGTTTGGAGAAAAAAATGGATGCCTTCAATAAGTTACCGGAGGAACTGTTTCACTCCAATAGGATTGGTCTGCCCCAGTTGTTCTGGCAGAAGGGGCATGCTGCAGACTTCAGTCAAACTATTCCAGCTGGCGGGGTCCAGGAGTTGATCTTTTTCTGCCCTGGGTCCCTCACTCTGGAACATTGTGACCCTTGAGGTGAGATCTGCCTCTACCATCTTGGTCTTCCGTAAGAGCAGGGGTGTCAGTCTCGAGTTAATTGAGGGCTGCATCAGGGTTGTGTTTGACTTCAGGCCAGGGTGGGTGTGGCCAGCTTGACATCACTCATGTCGGGGATGTCTGTGGCACTCTGCCAGCGAAAACGGGCTCCAGAGCTCCATTTTCAGCTGTGACGGTCTCCTGCCGCCCTCTGAGAGTGAAAACGGAGGGGAGCAATACACGGTTCTCCCAAGCCCCATTCTCACTGTCAGAGGGTGGCAGGAGGCCGTTGCAGCCGAAATCAGAGCCTGAGAGGGCCACACATGGTCTTCTCGAGCTCCATTTTCACTGGCAGAGGCACCACAGGCCGGTCCTTTGCTGTTTCTAGGGTGGCCTTGCAGGCCAGATCAAAGCACCCCATGGGCCAGATCCAGCCCCGGGGCTTTGAGTTTGACATCCCTGCATAGGAACCTTAAAACTGGGTCAGCCAATGGGCTTGTGGACTCAGTGTGGATGTTCAGTGTGGAATGGAGGTTTTTAGTTGACTAGGAAGAACCCCCAA